>NW_018165155.1:413841-443948 GCF_001263595.1 Phalaenopsis equestris
TTTGGGTGAGTGGGGTGGTAGGTAAGGTGACAGGAAGGGTGGTGACGGGTGTTGGGTGATGGCCGGGCAACTAGGGAAGCTGTTGTGAGGGACCTGTTAGGATGCAAGGGGCGGTTGAGAGGGCTGGACAGTAAGGCCAACAGCAGGTTGGAGGGGAATAGGGTGCTGAGAGGCAGAGTGGAAAGGCCGGACAACAAGACAATGGCGGAAAAGAGACTGCAGGATGGCTGGGATGGTACTAGGATGGCCGCCGACTAATGGACGGGAAGGAGAAGGGGTAGAGAGGAGGATAGAGGAAGATACATCACCACCTCGGAGTTGGATACAAGCATAGCACAACCACCTCTTTAGATACAACCCTACAACAGGGAGAACAGTTCCACAAAGGAATCTGAAAGCAACTCACACTAAAACTGCCCCTACAATTAGGGTACAACAATTTATAGACTCTCATTGACGAAGAAAAGGAAATAAATAAAAAATGAAACTCCCACACAAAGGAAGGAGTGGGGAGGCAAGAAAAATCTAGAGAACCATTAAAAACTTCCCATATGAAGAAGATCACCAATGCAAGGGATGCAGGCTGTTGTATCGCGATCTTCTTTCCGCCATCGCGACTTCCTCCCGCTTCTCCTGCTCTCGCGAAGGTTTCCAGGTTCAGCGCCGTGCATCAGTTACATTATTAATTATTCATGCTTCGAAGCACTCCTCGAACTAATGTTATAAGGCACTCACCTCGAGGCTTTATGCCTTTGGACATTGAGTCAGCGCCTTGATCGAGATATATAAAAAATCATAGTTTATTATAGTATTGACATATATTATATTCTATTATATTATTAATTTAAAATTGAACTAAATCCAACTTAACATAAAATGGACCAAAATTTATCGTTGTTTCTCCGACTCTTTGTAGTGCTCGGTGTTTTATTTTGTAAGCTACGTTGTATTTGTGGTCATGAAGAAATATGCTACGAGTTTGACGGTGATTTGACACTAATTTTACGTGGATTCGCGTGCTTCAACTTTCAATGTGTAATACAGACCTAATTTTCACTTGAACTAAAATCAAAATTAACCTTAATTAAAATGAAAATTTAATTTAATAAACCTAAATTAAAATTTAAAATTGAACTAAATCTAACTTGACATAAAATGAATCAAATCAATCACGGTTTCTTCAACTTTTCGTAGTGCTCCAAATTTTATTCCTTAAGCTATGCTGTATTTGTTGTCATGCTTGGAGTAATATGCTATGAGTTCGACGATGATTTGACACCAATTTATGTGGATTCAAGTGCTTCAACTTTTTATGCATAAAGTCTTCTTCCATGTAAAAATTTTTCATCGGAGTGTCATTTCACGAAATAGGTTGCGCGAGTACGTCCGGGTGATCAAAATCATTTGGGCTAACCATTCGGACAAAGTTCGATTTGGTAAAAAATCTTTTAATACTGACACAAAAGTTGTACTTCAATGAAATAATGATTTTTTTTATGAAAGACACATCGCAAGAGTTTAGGATAAAATTTCTCTTTTTTAGAAACACAAACTCATATTGGAATGATTTTCAAATCAAGAAGTTCTTTGAAGGTTGGGTTTCTAGTATCATTTATATCCGAATATGAGCAATCTTAATTATGCAATGATACACTAAAAAATTTTAGAAAGTTTCATATAGTTACTTGTTGAAAGTGCACTTTATAGGGTTCTTTTTTTTGAATTTTAGTGGTAAAATTGCTTGAAGACAATTCTAAAATTATTGAAATTGCCTTCTTCTCTTTTTCTAGTCCGAATTATTGACATATTCTTCTATTTAATATGAACAAGCTTCTCGAGCTTTTAGGTCATAACCTACTTATATTTGTAAATCAATATTTTTAAGACGCAATAGATATGACCTTATAGTTATAAATCCTGACAAGAGTTCAACATGCTAAATGCTCTTAATTATCCGGCATTAAATGACCCATTTTTGAATGAGAAAATTGTGTTCAATTTCCAAGCATATACGTCAAAGAACTTTTTTTGTATTACACTACGTTAGGTTGTACTTTGAGTTTAAGGAATCACTTTTGGGTCAGCCTCGATGGATAGGGAGAACTTGTATGATAATATCCCGAGAGTTTTAAAGATAATCTAAAGAGGCTATTTTTATTTTACTTGAAATTGAAAATTAAAGGGCAAGTCAATGATTGTATCCCTGTTTGAGTTAATTTCTTTTAGCTCATTTCATTGTTGTTGTGTTTTTCTTCAAGAAATTCTTTGGATTTTGACGTTCAACTTTAAGTTTGAGATTCACTTCAAAATTCTAAAGAAATTGAGTATTAGGATGCTTTTATTTGGTGATTCAGTGGACATTGTATGGTAGGGTGACTTTAACTTTCAACTTTGTAAAATGGTTTGAATATATTAAAGTTGGAGCAAAAATTATCATATTGGATAATCTCTTGATCGTGAATGACTTAGATCTAAATTGTCTTATGATCTTATCTTTATTATCATCTATTTTTAGGGATATGTTTATCAGTTTATGATCAATGAATGATTAAGTCTACTATGATTATAACTCTCTTTAACTTTTCTTTTGATGTTTGACTTAACATCAACATATTTTTTTATTATTTATTTTTTAAAACTTTCTTTTTTCTTTTTTCCACCTCTTTTTTAGTTTTCTTTTCTTTCCTTAAGATTTATTAATTTTAAGAACCATCTAAAAAGATTTCAGAGTATGTTTCTAAATTAAAAAATATTTTTATTCTAGTTCAAAAAAGTCAAATTTGACTTGATATGTGGATGAATATGCTTGAATCAACAAAAATTCAAAATGGATTGAGTGAGCAACATTTACTGGAATGTAAAGTGGGCTAATAGATAACTATAATGAAGGAGTAAATTTTTTGCCAAAGGAGAGACATTTCAAATTTTTTTTAAAATAATGTTGTTCCTTCTTGATGAGCTAAATAATCATATTTAACCTTGTTCATCTACAAATATGTCCTTTATAGGAACATTTCGTAAAGGTGTAGGTTTTTTGGTACATCGAACAACCTTATTTTGTATTTTAGCTTCTATATTATGCGATAAGATGTTTGCCACTGTGAAGTTTGACTTTTGTTATTCTCTCCGAGAAAATTGAGGTATATCTATTCAAGCCTAATGGTACTTGAAGTTTTTCCTTTTTTAAGTGTCAGAATTATGAGAATTGTCAGTGTTTGGTATACACTAATAGTAGAAGTATATCATTTTAAATTTATTTCATTTTTTTCTTAAGTTGTTTTTAGAAAATCATGGATTAATTTTTAAGAACCCAGTTTCAAAAATTATTATAGATAACTAAATTTAGAGATTTCAATCTATATCCTTGATATTTCAGGTGGTGGTTTTAATTTTATGGAAGATTTTTAGATAATCACAAGGTTTAAGAAGAGTAAAGTGTATAATTTTAGTGTCTTAATGTTTGACAATAATTTTATCTTCTAAAAAGCAAAATGATTATAACTAATTATTTTGCAGTTATCAAAGCGTCAATTAAGTTTACTGACAGAGTCATTAATAATGCTGGAATTAAGACTTGGCTGGAAGGAAGAGTTCGGTTGTACAAAAGATATCTTTTTGTAATTGAATCACAAGTGGAATGTCAACGACTGATCGATTTAGATTTTCTGGGTTCATTCCATTTTCAAATGAGAAAATCAGCTTAAGGGATGACATATTTCATGTAATTGCATTATAAAGAAAATGTCAACTTGAAATCAACTCTCAAATCTCTGAATTTTAGTTAAGTTAAAGATCAAATTTTTTTTGAAAGAGAATTCAATCAAAAAAGAATTTCTAATTGAGAAAGAGTGGACCCTATCCATAAGGTGAACTAGGGAAAAAATTTTTAGGTTTAAAGATATTTAGTTTTAGTTTTAAGTTTTATTATTATTTTTTCTGAAGAGTTTTAGATTTAAGGATTTGTTTTAAGAAGGGAACGATAAAATGGTAAAGCCACAGTTGAACAGTTAGGTCAGGAGGCCCTAACCTAAACAAAGGCATGAAACCACATGCAAGGAAGTTCGACAAAAATATCTTAAAACTTGCGCATTAGACATGATTTATATGAGAGGCTGGGAGACCTAGGATTCAAAGATGTTGGGTGGACCCATTCAATGATGAGATGAATGAAAAGCTGAACAAAAAAGGGCGGTAGTCATGGTCTGTAAGTAGTACAGACACTACTGTTATATAATAATACAAGTCAATTCTAGAGATGGAGGGAGATCATCCCCAACAAAGTCTCCAGAAAAATTGTCAATGTATGTTTTCACCACACATAGAATTTTCACTTTTGATGGACTACGACATCAACTTATAATTATATCATCAATAGGGATGAAAATACTATCCTACGATGAATCCAATCCTGAAGTGATTATTTCACTACTCCATAAGACTACGAACCAATTTTTACCTTGTCCGGAAGGGGCATGCTTTATTTTAATTTTGGGTTCTGGCGTCTCTAAAGAGGCAAGCCCCGTTTAATTAATTATATCTCTGGAGTTGTGAACCTCCAAAAAAAAAAAACTCTCGATTAAAGTATTTGCCCATCTGCTTTATAATTTGAAGGTTGGTGTTTCAAGGTTAATGTTTTAGGAGTTTCAAATGGGACAATTTCAGAACTTGATAGGATTATTGATGGAATTCAAGGGCAGAAGGGTAGAGAGTGTTCCAATATCGGGGAGCCCAGTGGCCCTCCACCCTATTCTAATGCTTTGTTAAGGGGTATTCTTTTTTAACTAGAGTTAGAATTGCATATTTTATTAGAAAGAATTAGACTTACAGTCCAATGAGGATGTGTCTTAGAAAAGCCTAGTGAAAGGGATCATCCAACTCTAGGAGGGAGATGTATCCTAAAGAATAAGATTGATTGATTATTGAAGGGAATTAGATTTGATAGAGTTGGGATGAGGTGAGAGGAAATTTGATTGAATAGTATCAGTATGATTTGAGCTTTGACAGAATTTGTTGGGTTTGAGGATTTCAGACAAAATTGATTGTGTTTGAGGAGTTCAGATACAAATTATTTGGTTTTGCTTTATAGATGGAAGGGACATGATTAGTTGAGTTTGATTTATAGGTGAAAGTTGATGTTCTAACCCCTAAAGCAAGTCTAAGCTCTATAACGAGACTTAAATAGGTATAAGCTATAACTAAAAAATATGGGCATGACATCCCTGGTCTGATCAAGATTCTCACTGAGTTTCGTCTTCTCGGATTCGTCGGTAGCCTTAAACTATTAAGCCAGATAATCAAAGGTCTTCACTATTGCCGTAGTGATGATCGTACTTAACTATTTGGTGGTTAGATCTGCATTCGTCAGTAAAGAAGTTGCATGTTCGGTAAAAAATCTGAACATTATTTCTGATTCATGACTTCCAATTCATATTGAAATTTAATGGATATGCTGCATGTTCTGTAAAAAAAAAATTATTATATATGGAGCTTAAATCTGTTATAATTGTTTATTTTAATCCTTTAATTTGACTGCATGAAAATTCTTGTAGCATATCTGGGAGACATTTAGACATGAAGCATATGTATACCTATGTATCATGTAAGAGTTCATTTTGATAGGGGGGAAAAAACATTATTCTACATAATTCTTACGTAATTATATTTCTAACCCCCACTCATACCAGCATGCACAGCTCTAAATTCTTATGTAATTACATTTCCAACACCTAAGCACTCAAAGCTACATTCATAAAAAAATTACTTGCATTCTACATTGTTTTAACGTAATTTCATTTCTAACACCTAGACACTCCAACCTGCATGCATTCCACTCAAACCTGCATGCACACCACTCAATTCTTATATAATTACATTTCTAACACCTAAAGACTCTAACCTACGTGCATTTCACTCAGACCTGCATGCACATCACTCATTTCTTAAGTAATTGCATTCCTAATATCTAAACATTTAAGCTGCATACCTACCACGTAATTCTAACGAATTTACATATCTAACACTTGTATTTTAGTTACATACATGCCATTTTACACGTCACTAAACTATTGTGTATTTCCATACTTAACAACTGGATATATTGGGTCGGCTACATGATTTCTCCATTTACAACAACAAGAAATTTTTATTCCACTATATTGGGTCGGCTACATGATTCCTTTTTCTCCAATGTGTCGTATTGAGTGTCATATATTCATTTAATTCTAATAAATTTAGGTCAATTTTTATCAACTTATGTCTTTTTAGGTCTACCTCTACCTTTCTTAACATAAGTCGAAGCTAAAACTTATACTTTCCTAACCGGATCATCAGATGGTCGACGTTTAATGTGACCAAACCATCTAAAACGACTTTACCTTTCATGGATACATTCATTTTGCATTTTGTCTCTAATTGTCACTTAAGCATTTTCATCTCAGCAACTCTTTTCTTGTTTTTATGCTTCTTTTTTAAAGGCCAACATTCTACGTCATAAAATATTGCAGGTCTCACCACCATCTTATAAATTTTACCTATAAGTCTAAGCAATATTTTTCTATCACACAATAGGCACGATACATTCCTCCACTTCAACCATCCAACTTGAATTCTACTAATAACATCCCCATCTATATCACCATTTACTTTGAACAATAGACCCGAGATATCAAAATCGCGCACTCGTTTTAATGATTTGATCACGCATTGTTAGAACTCTACCACTAGATTTACTACTGCTAAAATTCCATTTCATGTATTCAGCTTTAGATCTACTCAAACGAAGGCCTCTAGACTCTACTGCAGACCTCCATAATTGATGTTTTTTCTGAACTCTTTCTCTAGTCTTATCCACAAGAAGGATGTTATCAGCGAAAAACATACACCAAGGTACATCCTCCTATAAATGTCTAGTTTGAGCATCCAAAACAAAAGAAAAAAGATATGGGCTGATGTAATCCAACTGAATAATGAAAATACTTGGTCAATCTTCTTTCTGTTCAAACACAATATTGCTAGAAACTAATAGATCTAGGAAAATTCAAAATACCCGATTCACCTATTAAACAAAAATTAAGAAACCTAAACAAATCAAAGTTAAAAGATTAAATATAAGAAAACAAACTAAAATTCACCAACTTGAATAATTTGAAACCACACTTAGGTAGATAAACTATAAACCCTAAGTTAGTCAACATAGAAATAAAACCAAGATCCATACACTTCTAGATTAGTCTAGTTCAGAAGTCTAGATTATGTTGCTAGGTAACTTTAGTTTGCTTTTAAGGAGTGAGATCTATAAAACCCCAAAGCCTGTAAACCTCTTTTATTATGCAAGTGTCATAGGATGAAGTAACTCACAGTTACTGAAGATTGCACCTCTAACCTCCAAATGGTTAAGTATGACTATACTTGCCATCGCTATGGTAATAGTGAAAATCTCTGATATCTTATTGGTTACTAGTTTTAAGGCTATCAATGAACTCAGTATGATGAAATATCGTGAAAATTTTGATTGGGGACGCCATACCCAATTTTTGGGTTTATTTATACCTATTTAATTCTCCATAGGACTTCAACTTCCTTATAAAAATCAAATCCAACTGATAATGTCCTTTCCATCTGAAAGCAAAACCATTTAATTTTTATTAGAACTTCTCAAAGACAATTAATTTTATTCGAACTCCTCAAAACCAACCTATTCTTTTAAAACTCAAACTCTTTTGATCCTATTCAATTAAGCTTCTAACCTCATCCCATCTCTACCAAATCTAATTCTCTCATAGGGTTGATTGATCCCTTTCACCGGGCCTTTCCACGAGACATCGTCGCTAGATTGTAAGTAACAATTTTTCTAATAAATTGTGCAATTTTAACTTCAATTAACATTGAATACCCCTTGCCAAAATGTTAGAATTGGTTGGAAGGCTCACTGGGCTCCTTGGTATTTGAACACTCTTTGCCCTTCTGCCCTTGAATATCATAAAATCCCTTTAAATTTTGAACATGTCCCTTTTGAAGCTCGCGAAACGCCAATCATAAATAAGACTATTACTTTAAATCGAGATTTTTCTCGTTAGTTCACCATTCGGATGTAATCAACTAAAGGGTCTTGCCTCATTTGGGATACTAGATCCCAAAATTAAAATAAATCCTATCCCTTCTGGTTTGGGGAAAAATTGGTTCGTAGCTCCACGGAGTAGTGAAACAATCACTTCGGGATTGGATCCATCGTATGGTAGTATTCTCGTCCCTAGGAAAGATATATTGACTTGATGTCATATATGATAACGAGTAAGAAATTTAAAAATTATTGTGTGGGGTCCTCCCAAACAAGCATCGACAATGAAAACAAGGATCAGTTCACTATGAATTTTGAATCTGATAGAATATTCAAATTTTATGAATGTTTACATAGACTCTAATTTTTATTCTGGTCCCTAGCAAAGTTGTACTATGACTTGATGTCGTATTCAATCACCAGTGAGAAATTTTAAAATTATTGTGTGGGGTTCACGAAAACATGCATCGACAATAAAAGCAAGGATAAGTTCACTATGGGTTTTGAATCTCATAGAATATTTAAATTTTATGATTGTTTACCTAGACTCACATTTCTATTTTCTATTTTATATCAATATTTAAGATTAGGATTTGTGATTTTGATCTTTATTATAATAAACTAAATCAATGTATTAACGTTTTATATCATATTTATGATTATTTTTTTATTTTATGAGGTCATTTTCTTTTAGAGTCTTACACCTAGTCTCGCTGGTACAAAAACGCCTCGATTCCCGATTTCATCTTTTTAAACTTCAGTAATAATACAAGTTGGCCATATTTTCTAACATATTTCTGTATGAAATTTTTGTTGTTAGAAGTAGATGAATTGGATGTTCCTCTTATTGTTGAAACGATGATGTCTCTATGCTCGTATTATACTTCTTTTCTTCTTGATTTTGTAGGCTTTAGAAGTTATTAAAGAGCTTCAAGAACATTTTCCAATAAAAAGAGCACCTATGAGATTGCGCCTTATTGTACCAGACATATACCTTTCTAGTCTAATGGAAAAGCTTGGAGAGTGGAATGCGAATATCATCTTAAAGAATGCATCAGGTGGCATGCCAACAATTGTAAGTTTTTAAATTTGCAAATTAAATTGAATGAGCGCACAAATTAAGGATTGTACTTGTTATGACCATTTAAGATATTTTATGCCCCGTTCTTCACTTTTATTTTTTGTTATGATTTTTTAATCATTCACTGGTAAGGTTTGAGTTTGATATTAGGGCTCTGCTCTATTAGTAGTCATTCCTACATTAGGTTGTTCCTTATTGAATGGTAGAAGGTCCTATGGAGTTGTGTCCACTTCATCAGTTGTTTATTTTAATTCACTTTTTCATTTATTTCCAGCTTACCTTATTATTGAATTATCTATTTATTTTATTTTTTTCACTTCATGTCAAATCATCATTTTAGTACTTAAAATGTTACTTTTTGCTCTCTTACCTCAAATTTGATTTTAGTGCAAATTTCTTATTCAATGACATTTGATTTTCTTTTATCATGTTTTCCATTTCAAATTTAAGGCATTTTTATTGCATGGGCTTTTTTTCTTTTGCTTTTTAATGGCTTTAGTTCTAAGTTGCTATCATTTTAGTACATAACACTTTATGTGTTGCTTTTTGCTTTAATTTTGATTTTGATGTAGACTGTACAACAGTGACATTTGATTTCTTTCCTATTCATTTTAAAATTAAAATATATTTCCTGCACGGACTGTCTTTTGTTTGCTTTTCCATGGCCTTCTCCTTATCATGTTCCCATAAGTTTCGATCACTTCTTAAGTTGACAAATCCCTAGCTTCACTCACACATAGGTCTCTCCGCTCATCTAGTATCCAGGTTAATGCAACAAAAATTGTTCCTTCCATGGGAAAGGTTGCACCCATTTGGCAGCCCAAAAAGGTCATTTGGAAGCCCAAAAAGGGTCTAGGAGATTCCTACAATTATATTATCCCTTCAATGAAGTCATCATTTTAACACATAAAACTTTCCTTTTTGTTGTTCTACTTCAAATTTGGCTTCAATGCAGAGCCCACAACGGCAATTGATTTTCTTCTTTATGTTTTCCATTTTAAATTTTTAATATATTTGTTAAAATGGCCTTTTTTATTGTTTTTCCATAGCCTTCTTCCTTTCACCTTGTCACAATCATTTCTCATGTTGATGTTTCCCTAATTTTGTTCACACATTGGTTTTCCACCCATCCAACCACCCTTATCAGAGCAATATAAATGATTCATTCAATGGGAAAGATTAGGACCATTAAGCCGACTCCACTTATGTTGTTCTCCCTGGTGGAGAATTGCTATTGAGCTATAGCCCGGCATTTGTGACTTGTTACAAACAGACATGAAGGATTGGATACTTCCAATCAGATATTGCTAGGCAGCCATGCTGTAATCCATTACTCTCTGTCCTTGTCCGCTTCACTAGTTACTTGTTGTAGTGTGGTCATCTTTCGACAAATCTACTTAACCAACTTAGCTTAACTCGGCCCTAATTCATCCCATCCCATTAGAGTAGTCTGGCAAGTTGGATCTAATACGTCAACATTATTCTTTGTATAACTGTGCAAACAAAACCTGGAGGCTTAAGTGTTTTGTATAGAATACAAACAATACATACTTAAAAAGTTCAAATAAAAGACTGTACGGCTTAATAATAAATTGTATAAACTCAACTATCGCTTGTTCATACAGAGTGTGACTGACAAGACCCTAAGGATAATCTACCCGTAAGAGTATCTTGATTATTTTCTAAAGATTGACTTAGCAAACTAAGGCTGCTCACTCCAGCTGATCAAAAACATGGTCTGATTGGTCTCCCATGTGCAAATTAGAAATGGTTTTGCTGATTCAGATAGATTTTGGGAACGCTTGTGTTGAAAATTAGATAGGAATGAGGCTGAAAGGGGACACATTACTCCTCCAAGCAAAATCAACAAAAATTCCATCTCAATTAAATGTAAGAGGGCCTCACTAAGCTTGCAAGGAACATGTGCTGTCAGAGCACCTTATATGTTATCCTTGAAGAAAAAAAATCACATGGGATATTAAAAAATTAAATTCACGATCCGTATGTGCGGTGAAAAATATATTGTATCTTTAACTCATTTATGGAAAAAGTATCATTGATCATACATACACTTTTATCATAGCAATAGCATATTTGTTAGGGGTGCAAAAATTGATATGACAAGCCAACATGACTCGAAAAAATCTGGGTTAGGGTTGACCTGAATATTTTTCGAGCTGGATTCGGGTCGAAGAATTCAACCCATTTATTATTCGGGGCGGGTTCGGGTTGAACCCAAAAACCCAAATATAACCCAAATAAGCACGAAAATTTGGGTCGCGTTTGGGTTAGCAGGTCAAGCTCAAATTTGGGTCTTAGTTTTCGACCCATTTTTTTTTCGGGTCGGGCTCGGGTTGACCCTATTAGGGTCGAATCATTTTTGGGTCGTACCCGAACCCGACTTGCTGCCCGAATTAACACCCCTAATATTTGCAATGGCTACCACACACTATTATGCAAAGGTCACTATGGAACACTATTGCATAATGCTTGAGCGTGGGGCACGACATTTTAAATGTGTTGTGTGTTGCAAAATATTTAAAAATTATGAGATATATATTTAAAATATTTAGAAATTATGAGATATTTATGAAGGGTGGTGGGGGAGGTCGAGATACTTGTGACAATCATCAATGAGGAAATTACCCTCCTAAAGTTCAGATCAAGCATAGAGAATACTTACATGCAATATCTCTTAAGAAAGAACAAGTAGAAACATTTCAGGCACAAACTTCATCAAAGCCTCAAACTTTATAAAAATTATTAACTTCTTTCACACTCGAATCTTCTTATATTATTAAGAAGCTCAAGTAAAATAGTTTGGAAATTAATCCCAAAGATAGCATATTAAGACTACATTGTTTTTAACAGAAAGATATTTGGGAAAGACAACTTTCTCTGATGAATCCCATCTCATTATAGAAGTCTATGAAAAAATATTAATTTAACTAAAATTTATAGATATACATCATAGCCTCGATAAAACAAATCAAAATATTTTGTATAACAAATGTGTTTTATAAAATATTATCCATCATCGTAATTGGAAAGTTAATCCATATCAATATAGGACAATTTTTCTATCATTTAATCCATAACATCACATTTTTATCATATACTGGAATTATATAAATGCTATGATGAAAACATTCTTTTTAGCGAATTCCAAATCAAAACACCCTTGGATGTTTATTTTAAATAATGAAATTTTTAAATAAAGGAATTTTTGCCTTGTTCTACAAATGGTGAAATTATTTTGGTGTTAAACTAGATATTATGTCTAACAAAATAAAATATAAGTATGATATTGGGTTGATTTATACCTAAATTTAAAAAAAAAATGTCAAAAATGAGGATTTGGCTGAAGGTAGACTTTAATTCATTTTTTTATTGACTTTCATTTCTTTATTGACTGTCAAATTTCTTGGATCTGGTCTTGGAGAATTTGTCGAGAAAAAGACCAATTTAACTTGTTATGTCTACAACAATAATTATTAATAAAATGGTGACATCAAATTAATGAGGAAGATAAACTTAAACAGATTAATGATATTCTTAAAAAATATGAACTCACGCAAATCTCTGCAACCAATTTTATCTAGACTTATTTTGCAGAGATATCTGAGGGATTTAAGCATAAATATTCTCATGAATCAAAGGATCAAATTAAAAAGAGAATGATTGCAAGTTGTGATAAATAATTTATAAAAATCTTCCAAATACTGTTCATCTAAAAAAATGACGACGAATCCATGTGAGACTCAGAAATTTGGGCAAATGAAGGGCTATCCCAAATTATTGCTCATAGTCCAAAAAATCAAATGTCAAAATTCAATGATGAAGGAACGTAATAACAGACAACTGACGCCTATTGTTAGTACTTGTGAGTCCTAGCCACCATTTAATGCTTAATATGGTGTCATTTTTTCATTGAAAGTCTATTCTCTCCACTTATAACAGTGTTGATGAAAATTTCTTTCCACTTTTACTCATTTTTATTTGCTAATAATAACAGGTTACTGTTATTTACTATTTTCAGTTTACTTTTCAGATGTGTTATTTTTTAGGCATCCACTTTATGTTGTACTGTATAATTTTGAGTTCTACCCTTAGCTAAAAAGAATGGGCTTGTATTGTTTGTAACTGTGCGAATTTCTTAAAAGTTAGATGGTGTAAAGTTTGTAAGCCTTTGAGCTAAGTCTGAGATCTATAAGTATTTATTAATAATATATTATGGTTTCAGACCCATATTAGCTTTTGGCTAAAAGTATAATAAAAAGCTTTTAGAAATGAATAGTATAATACTCTGGTTAGAGGTAGTTATGTTATTTCTGATAAAAATAAAGTTGAGTTAGATTTGTGATGAATTTTATAAATCCTTGGCTGGTTATTTGAGACATATTCTATAACTCTCTTTAAACTATTTTGTTTTAAGATAAATAAATATTGTTTTGATATATAAGAAATATTTTGAACTAACCAATTGGATGATCGTTAGTCCCTTTCTTGAGTTTTTGGACCGGAAGTCCTTGTATTGCAGCAAGTTTAATTTCAAAGTACTTTTCTATTATTCAATTGATTATACTTGCTTACTTTACTATAAAATCTTAAATTGCATCTACTCAAATTATTATACTAATTTATCTATGAGAGTCCTTATATTAGATGCATGGCATGAAGTTTTAGTAGTAAATCTAGTTCTTCAATTTTAAATTCTGTTTTGAGCAGAACGTACTCAATGAGAAAACATCATCTAAAAAATGCTGAACTATCAGAATATTCTCTTAATGAAGAGGATTTGAATAATTAAACAGTTACCAAAGTTAAAATTTTACTATATAAAATATACACATTTGATTTCAAAGGAAAAAAAAAATATTAAAACTGTTAAACAATCAATCTCTATAAATGAAAATGAAAAAAATAATTTATCTTATAAATCTTGAATATTTGCAAGAATATAAATATCTTCATATTGGTTTAATCGAGATTGGTTTTAAACCTTTAATGCTAAAAAGATTAAATACATCTATTCTTGTTTTTCTGAGAAACAACATATGCTTAAATCATGCACAATTCTTCATGGGAGATATTTAAACTAGTCTTTTTTATGAACTAGGTTATTTTAATACGTTTTTAAATTTCAGTATATCTTTAACACATAAATTTATTTGAAGTAATTAAACTTCAAATTTAGTTACACAGGTATGATTTTTTAGCTGGATCTAAAATAAAAGCTCTGATTTATAAAGTCTAGTTTAAGTTAATAGACATTTTATGTCATAAAACTAGTAAAAATGGTCAACCGATAGAAAATACAACAATAATTGAAACAAATCTGTTAGCATCAAATATTGCTACAAATAAAACCATTAGATGAAATGAGATTTCATTCACAGAACAATGTTCATTAACTAGGACACTTCGTCCAAAGTTAGTAGTTCATCGAGATATTGACCAAATAATTTAAACATCTTAAGGAGATGTTGAAGTAAATATTTAATCCTAGAAGATCTATAACTCTTCTAAGAATTTGTTTACCCTTCACTTCTTTAATAGAAGAAAATTCGGTAGAAAGTCCGATAGAAAATATAAATATTATCCAAATGAATAGTAATGAGATATTCCATCCCGTGAAAGAAAATTATTCTCTCACTCATTTTGAAATAAACTTTAGTTTTAGATGAACTATTACAAAGTCGGAAGTAAAAGTAAGGAAATTATAATTAGGGATTTTAAAACATTAAAATATAACATATTATAGATTATACAAATACTTCTCTCGCAGGATGCAATATTTTGATATGGATTAAGTCTCTAATCACGATGATGAATAATATTTTGTATAACAAATGTGTTATACAAAATATGTTGATTTGCTTCATCAAGGCTATGATGTATATCTACAGATTTTAGTTAAAATATAATTAGAGATTTTAAATGTCTAATTAGGATTTCCCTACTTTCACTTCTTGTAATAATTCATCTAAAATTAAAGTTCATTTCAGAAGAAGTGAGAGAATAATTTTCATTCACATGATGCAATATTTGATTACTGTTCATTTCAACAGTACTTATATTTTCTATCGAACTTTCTACCGAATTTTCTCTTATTGAAGAATTGGAGGGCAAACAACTTTTTGGAATAGTTATAGATATTCAAGGATTAAGTCTTACCTTAACGTCTCCTTCAGATATTTGAATTAATTGATCAATATCTTGATTAACTATCGGCTTTGGAGGGATTGCCGTAGTTAATGACCAATTTTCTTGAAATGAAATTTCACTCTATCTAATCGTTCTATTTGTAGCAATATTTGATGCTAACAAATTAGTTTCGATTATTTTTGCTTTTCTATTGGTTGAATATTTTTCTCAACTCTAGCATATTAGGTGTTCATTACTTTAAAATGGACTCTATAGATCAGAGTTGATCAAGGTCAAAAGTCATACCCATGCAACTGAATTTGATGTTTAATTGCTTCAAATAGATTTATATACGTTAAAGATAGACTGAAATTTGAAAATATATTAAAATGAATTAGTCCATGGCATAAACTAGTTTCAATAACTCCCATTGAATAATTGTGTCTGATTTAAGCATCTGTTACTTCTCAAACAAACAAGAATAGATGCATTTATTTTAAATCTAGATTAAATCAATATAAAAGATATTTATATTCATGCAAATATTTTTGCGAATCTTCATGATTTATAAGATGAATTATTTTTTTATTTTCATTTATAAAGATTGATTGTTCAACCTTTTTAATTGAACTTTTTTTTCTTTGAGATCAAATATGCTTATTTTATATAGTAAAGCTTTATCAACTTTGTGAATTGTCCAATTATTCAAGTCAACTTTATTAAGAGGATGCTCTGATATTTCAACATCTTTTATATGCTACGTTCTCATTTTGAACGTTCTGCTTAAAACAAAATTTAAATTTGAAGAATTAGATTGACTACTAGAATTTGATGTCATGCATATATTATAAGGGACTCTTATTGATAAATTAATGTAATAGTTTGAGTAGATGTAGTTAAAAATTATACTGTAAAATAAACAAATATAATTAATTATATAATTTAAGAGTACTTTGAAATTAAACTAATTACAATACAAGAACTTATGACCCATAAATTCAAAAAAAAGACTAACGATCATACAATTGTTTAGTTTCAAAATATTTCTTATATATCATAATGTTGTTTGTGTATCTTAAAACATTACAATTTAAAGACGGTTAAATAATAGTTCCCATAATAACCAATGAAGGATCTAACCTGACTTTATTTTTATCAGAAATAATATAACTATCTCTACTCAGAGTATTATATTATTCATTTATAAGAGTTTTTTACTATAGTTTTAGCCTAAAACTAACATGGTTCTAATACCAAAGCACCAAAGAATTACAAAACAAGATTGTAGAAATCAAAATATATTATTAATAAAGTATTTCAGATCTTAATCTTAACTTAAAAGCTTACAAGCTTTACACAAACAATACAAACCCCTTCTTTATAGTTGAGGGAGGAACTCAAAATTATGGAATACAACATAAAGTGGATGTCTAAAGAAAAAGATATTTCAAAAGTAAACTGAAAATACATAACAGTAATCCACTATTATTAGCAGATAAAAGAAGCAAAAGTGGAGAGTGATCCTCACCAACACTGTCACAACTGTCACAAGTGGAGAGAATAGACTTTCGGTAGAGGAATGACATCACATCAAACATTAAATGATGGGTAAGACCCATAAGCACTAACAACTGTTAGTAGATGCCAACTGGCTAGTATCACGTTCCTCGGCATTGGATTTGACATTTGATCTCTTGACATATGAGTAATAATTTGGGCTAGCCCTTGTCTGCCCAATCTTCTGAGCCTTCCATGGATTCTCTATCACTGTTTTTCTGGAAGAGCGGTGTCTGGAAGTTTTTTTATAAACTTTATCACAACTTTTCATCACTCTTTTTAATTTTATTTGCTGATTCATGAGGATATTTACATTTAAACCCCTCAAAAATCTCTGGAAAATAAATCACAATAAAATTAGTTGCAGAGATTTGTGTGATTTCATATTTTTGAAGAATATTATTAATCTACTTAAATTTATCTTTATTATTTTTGATATTTTTAAATTTTGGATATAAATCAACCAAATATTCATATTTACCTTTTATTTTGTTTGGCGCAATGTCTAATTCAGCTCCAAAATAATTCCACCATCTGCAGAACCAGACTGGAATATCTTTATTTAAGATTTCCTTTTTAAAATCAACATCCAAGTGTGTTTTGATTTAAAATTTGCTATATAAAATGTTTTCATCATGACATTTAAAGAATTCCAATAATTGATGGAAATGTGATGTTATGGATTGATGATAAAAAAATTATCTTTTCTTTATATGAATTAAGACTACAATCACTATGATGAATATTGTTTTATATAACACATTTGTTATACAAAATATATTCATTTTTTTCACCAGGACAATTGTGTATATCTACATATTTCAGTTAAATTAATATTTTTTCATAGAGTTCTCTAGTGAGATGGGATAAATTAGGAAAAATTATTTTTCTCAAATATCTTTCTGTAAAAAGGACGTAATTTTAATATGATTATCTTTCGGATTAGTTTCCAAAATATTTTTGAAATTGTTAATAATATAAGAAGATTCAGATGTGGAAGAAGTTAATACTTCTTTTAAAGATTTAATATCTGAGGGAGCTTGTGCCGCAAATGTTTCTCTTTGTTCTTTTTAGGAGAAATTCCAATAAGTATTCTCTTAGATCGATTTGACCTTTAAGAAGGTAATATCCTCCTTGATGATTGTCGCGAGTACCTCGGTCTCTCCTTCCATGTAAAGAGGGAGCACGTGATCCCTGCAAAAATTTTTGGTTTAGAAAATTAGAGAAATAATTTGATTCGAGAGTAATAAATTGAATAAAAGAATAAATAATTGTGCAAAAGAAAAGGACAAAAATTTGTATTGATGCAATATTTGAAATAATTTTGAGTAATATGTTTTAATGTAAAGAAATCAATTAGTGATAATTAATAGATAATTGTGCTTGCCAATGGACAAAAATTTATTTTTATGCAAAATTGACATCCTGTTGAATAATATGTTTTACAGTAAAGCAATCAATACGCAACAAAAAAATTTTGATTGAGAAGATCATTTTGAAATTTAGAAATGCATTTTAATATTGAAAGCATTTCTTAAATATAGAATATTTAGATTGCGGGGCAGTCCGTCTACCTGAAGGAAATCTAACTAATTTTTCTTTAAAAGATTTAATGTTTTTTAAGATACCTCTTTATCCTAAATTAGAAGCATTCGTTTCAACAATTTTGTTACTTGTAGGGTTTGCTAAATTAAGGAAAGGAAGATGTTTAACTCTTTGCTTAGTGAGAATAACAACATTAGTATAGGAGACATTAGTATAGGAGGTGCTGTGTTGATAGCTATATTTTGATAAAAATCTGCAACATAATTTAATGTTTCTAAAAATCCTTATAATTGTTTTTTTATTCTTAATTATATAAAGAAATTTATAAGCAAATTCGATATTTCTATTTATAGGGATAATTGAAGCATTAGAGATATTATGTCAAACGAATCCAATATTTTCGTGAAATAATTTCATTTTAGTTGTTGATACAACCAAATCATTTTTATTAGTCAAATATTTAAATATATTTAAATGCTTAGTATTTTCATCAATATTTTGAGAGAAGATTAAAACATCATCTATATAGACTAAAATATAGCTGAGATATTTATTTAAAATATCATTTATTATATTCTGGAATATTGAGGGTGCATTTTTAAGCCCAAAAGGCATTATGTTCCATTTCTAAAGGCCGTTTTATAATGATCTATTTCTTTAATTTGTATTTGTCAATATTCTGATTTTAATCAAATTTAAAAAAGATTTTAGCTTCAACTAATATATTTAGTAAATCTATTTTATTAGGAATTGGATATCTAATCCATTTTAAAATCTTATTGAATGGTTTATAGTTTATAAGTAATTGAGGTTTCGCTCTTTTCTTTTCAACAACATTTATAACATATAATGCAGTACAACTGCAAGGAGAGTAAGAATTTTTTATTAACTTTTTACTAATGAGATCATTAAATATGCTTCTTTTGTTTGAGAAGACTTATTATCTGCTAACGTAATTTTTATAAGGGTTTGCCTTAACTCTTCTTCTATTTTTTAAGTCATTATTTTTTTCTGGGTTACGCATTTATTTGCATAATGACTGATTCTGTCACATTTATAACATTTAATTTCTAAAAATTCTCACTTTAATTTTGATAATTTATGTTTTAAATGAGTAATTTTAGATTGAGAGGGTTCTCCCTCTTTGTATAGTTTCTCTTGGAATTTCTTTTTTTTGAAATTTTTTATTAAGTTTTTTTTCTTTTTGTTTGAAGAAGATATATTAGGTGTATTGCAAGCAAATTGCTCACAAAATTGACTTAATTGCTCTTTTTTCTGTCATAATGCAACAGTTTATGATTTTACCATAAGTCAAAGATTCATATGAAATCATTTCAGAAGTATCTTTAAGGGTTCTCTTTACCCTTTTTGTGAAAAGATTAGGAAGCTCTTGAATAAATTTCTGCTTTCAATGGGATGACCAGCTTCACCAAGTTGCATGACTCGGCTGATAAACACATCTTTATACCATCTAAAATTTATTATAGTTGGACATCTCAACTTTTGTAATAATGTGATACGCTTCAACATCGGAATCAGTGAACAAACCACAACGAAATTGCAGTAGATAAGTGGAAAAACACAACTAAGGGCTGCCCTTACAAGAATTAAAGGAAAAGAAACAAGATGTAAGGCTGATCTACTATTCAAGAGGTACATTGTCTCTCCCATATCCTAGAAACCGTTAGGAACACCACAAGAAGAAAAAAAAATAACATTCACAAAAGAATATGCATGAAAATATAAAGCAAACCATAGGTTCCCCCATAATAGAATCGTCATACTGTATTTGAATACTTTCCTTCTAAACTTCCCTCCAAACTCTATTCAATTTCTCCTCTTGGAATATGTGATTATGGCCCTAGTGGACCCCACCCCATCCTTTCCTTTCTCTGCGCCTCACCCGACTCCCTCCCCTTCTTCTCGCAACAAGGGCCGACCCGTTTGTGGGCAGTGGGATTGCAATCGGCCGGTCCATTAGGGGTCGGCTGCGTACTGGACGTAACATTACCCCCTCCCAAAACAGTACCTTGTCCTAAAGGTGGAAAGATGGAAAGTGCTTGTGGATTACCTCGTAAGACTCCCATATTGTTATTTCCACTTAACCAATACCTCCTTCCCTCCCCTTACTCCTCGGCTCACTCCTTCGATCTCTAATGGCTCCACAATCACCTCCAAGTCCTTCGTCAGCGTTGGCGGTTTTGATGATAAGGGTGTGTGATCTCCAATCGCTCGTCTCAGCAAGGATACATGGAAGGTCGGGTGTTGTGCGGATGATGGTGATAACCTCAATCGGTAGGTCACTGCCCCGATGCGTGTCTTCACCTCATAAGACCCAAAGTATCTCAGTTAAAGTTTTTCACCCTTTCTCCTGGCCAATGTCTTCTGTCGGCAGAGCTTCAACTTCAAGGAGACCATATCCCCTGATTCAAATTGCACCTCTTTTGTGTCCATCTGCTTTCTTCTTCATGATTTGTTGAGCCCTCAAAAAATGCCCTTAAGCTCTGCTAGTATCCTGTCGTTGTTCTCTAAGTACTGATCTACGTTGGATACCAGTGTATTGCTATGCCCATAGTGTATCAAGCAAGGAGGATCTCGCCCATACAACATCTTGAAATGTGGCTTGGTACGAAGTATTATACTAATATTCGGCCTATGCAATCCACTTAGCCCATAACTTCGGTGTATCATATACCAAACAACACAGGTATGTCTCCACACTCCTGTTGACCCCCTCCATCTGCTCATCGGTCTAGGGATGATATGAGGTGCTCCTTTTAAGGACTATCCCTTGCAACATAAATAGTTCTTTCCAGAAATAGCTGAGAAACATCTTGTCCCTATCCAATATAATAGATTCCGACATCCAGTGGAAATGGACTACTTCCTGGATAAATACTGTCACGTTTGAGACAGCATTGTAGGGATGTCGTAATGGAATGAAATGTGCATACTTAAGCGATCCAAAACCATCGTAATCACTGCAAACCCTTCTAGTTAGGGTAACCTCTCAATTAAATGTATTGTCACATCTTCCCAAACCTTCTTCTGTAAAGCTAATGGTTGTAGTAACTCTCCCTGGTGTTGTGGTTAAGTATTTGTGTTCCTGACATACATCACATTTTGCCAATATGTCCTCGTCTCTGCGCGTCCCTATGCAATAAAGCTCTGCCACCAGACGACTGTAGGTCTTCTGCACCCTTGAATGTCCCTTGATCACACTGCCATGGAACCCTTGTAATAATTTGAGAATATACTTTGACGACTCGGGTAGCACGAATCGCCCCTGGTAGAGAAGTTGTTGTCCCCTCAATGCATATCCCGGATGACTATTCAAATCCTGTTGTAATTTAGCTCTTAGTCTCTTCAGCTCCTTATCCTTTCGCTCTCATGTATCAAAGCCTCCCAATCTAGGACTAAGGGTATCGATAGGGTCGTTAATTGGGGTTCCTCTACCTTTCTCAACAGCACGTCAGTTGCTCTGTTCTCTAGTCTTGATCGGTACTGAATCTCGAAATTATATCCAATAGCTTGGATAACCATCTCTGATGCTCCTCAGTCACCATTTGCTGCTCCAGAAGATACTTTAAAGTCTTCTGATCTTTCCTGACTAAGAAATGTCGTCCCAACAGGTGGGGCTGCCAATTTTGAATGGCCAAGACAATTTTCATCAATTTTCACTCATATACTGACTTTAGCTTCGCTCTGGATATTAGAACCTAGTTGAAGTAGGCAATCGACTGCTGATCATGCATGAGCACTACTCCTAATCCTTATCCTGACGCATCCGTCTCCACTACAACTGATTTATTGAAATATGGAAGCACTGATATCGTCACACTAGTCATGACCCTCTTCAAATGCTCAAATGCTTGTGTGGCTGCTTTCTTCCGATTGAAATTGCCTTTCTTCAAGTGCTCCGTCAAGGACAATGCTATCGTGTCATATCTTCCCACGAACTTTCGGTAGTAGCCTTTGAGTCCCTAAGATCCTCCCAACACCTTCAAATTTCCCAGTAAAGGCCAATCAACCATAGCCTCGATCTTGGACTGATCCACTGTTACCCCCATCTTGGTCACCACATGTCTTAGGTATTCCACATTTAACTGAGCAAAAGAACATTTCTTCAAGTTGACATATAACTGGTGCTCCTCAACGTCTCCAAGGCTGTCATCAGGTGCTCCTCATGCTCTGTCTTTATGTCTTTGTACGATTGTAGATCAAAATATCATCAAGATATCTGTCTCTGTACAACTGTAGATCAGGTGCCCCACATGCTCTGTCTCTGTACGACTTTAAATTCCCCGATAAGGTCCAATCAACAATAGTCTCGATCTTGGACTGATCCATTGCTACCCTCGTCTTAGTCACCACATGTCCTAGGTATTCCACTTGTAACTGAGCAAAAAAACATTTCTTCAAGTTGACATATAACTGGTGCTCCTCAATGTCTCCATGACTGTCATCAGGTGCCCCACATGCTCTGTCTCTGTACGACTGTAGATCAAGATATCATCAAAGAAAATCATGATAAATTTTCGGAGATATGGTTGAAAAACCATAATTGTGAGGGATTGAAATGTCATCGAGGCGTTGTTGAGGCCAAACAACACCACTAATAACTCATAATGTCTTTCATGTGTTTTCAATGTTGTCTTGTGCACATCCGTTGGCTTCATCCTGATATGGTGGTACCCTGATTTAAGATCAATTTTTGAGTAAAAGACTGCCCCATAAAACTCATCTTGCAACTTATCAATCACAGGAATAGGAAACTTGTCCAATATCGTTTCCTTGTTCAAAGCCTGGTAGTCCACGCAGAATCTCCAACTATATCTTTTTTCTTCACCAACAGGATGAGACTGGAAAAATGGCTCACACTAGGCCTGATATTCCCAACCTCGAGTATCACCTGGATCAACTTCTCTATTCTTCTAAATCTGGGGGTACTTGTATGGTTTGGCGCTAACAGGAGAAACACCCTCCTTCAATGTAACAACGTGCTCGTGCTCCCTCTGAGATGGTAACCCGCTTGGCTACTGTAAAACATCAATAAATTGTTGTAGTAGCTGCTGGACCCCCTCAGAAACTCTGCAAACTGAATCTCGAATCTTCTCAATGCTCTGCAACTCCTCTCAACACCACCTCCACTTGGAACTCCACGCCCCCCGTCAAGGACTTCCAATCTACCTTCATCTCTCCCAATGGTCGCAGTCATTTCATTCCCAAAATCACATCTGTGCTGCCCAAATCTAAAGGAAGTATTCCACAACATGTAGGTCATGTAGTGTTAGAACCAACATCTTGCAAATACCTCGGCTTTTCTCCACCTTCTCTGTCCTTAGCATGACACCCTGTAGTCACTAGCTTTAACCCTAGCTTCTCCAAGATCTGATTTGAGATAAAGTTATGCGTGACCCCGCTATCCACCAACACCACAATTGGTTGTTCCTCGATCCATCCCCTCACCTTAATGGTTTGATTCGGGGTAAATCTCGCCACTGAATTGAGGGACACCTCCACTACATCCAAATGCACATGCTCCTGCTCGCTACTTTCTCTTATGATTTCTCACTCCTTGTGTCTTCCTTGTAAACTAAAAGAACATGAAGGGCGTGCTCTTTGCAAGGTGTTTAGGGCCCTATTTCTCATCACAACGGTAACAAAATCCTTTAATTTTTTTGTCCTGCACTTCTGCATTTGTGAGGCGCTTGAAACTACCCCTAAGCCGGGGTCTATTACTCTTCCCCTTTGTCTCTTTTTGAAATGACACCGCGGGTCCTCGACGTTGTGGTTGTCACGGTACTCTTGTAGAATCCCCCTATGTTTTTGACTTTGCCTATCATTTTCACATGTTTCTTATTCTCCATCATATGGGCGAGCTCCATCATTTCCCTCAATCCATGTGGTCTCAAGAGGCGGATGACCGCTCGTATGTCGGGTTTCAGGCTTTTCAAGAAGTTCTCTTCCAAGCCTGTTGCAGAAATCCCCCTCAACCTCTCTAACCAAAGCTCGAACTTCTCTTGGTATTCCGTAACCGTCCCCTCCTGAGTCAGAGCATAGAATTACTCGTGTTGGTCTCTTTCCTGAATGAATTTCAAAATGTTCCAACAAGCAATCCTTAAAATCTTCTCATGAGTGTATCAGATACCTTGTCTCCATCCATTGGAACCATGCTAAAGCATTCCCCTCCAAGTATACTCTCGCTGCCATGAGCTTCTCTTTCTCAGTTAACCCGTTGATCACAAAATATCGCTCTGGCCGATACACCCATCAATGTGCATCATCCCCTTCGAAGATTGGCATCTTCAATCTCTTGACCCTAACATCTCCACCCCAACCTCCTCTTCCTCCGGTATTTCCCCCTATGTATCTGGGGTGGAACTCCTTCCTTCAGTCATAGGCATATCCCATTCCCAAATCCCTCCTTCCATCGTGATCTTCAGTGTCCCTTACACCATTCCTCTAATTTTTGGTTCATCCCCCTCCATGTAAGATGTAAGGCTGATCTACTATTCGAGAGGTAGATAGTCTCTTCCATACCCTAGACGTTGCTAGGAACACCACAAGAGGAAAGCAAACAATAGCTACAAAAAAACATGCATGAAAAAAATTACAGACCCTAGGTTCGCCTTTAATAGAATTCTCATAAAGCATTTCAAAACTTTCCTTCTGAACTCCCCTCCAAACTCCCCTCAATTTCTCCTCCTTGAATATGTGATTATTACCCTAGTGGATCCCACCCATTCCTTTTCTTTGCACCTTCCCCGCCTCCCTCCACTTCTTCGCTCGATAAGGGCCGGCCTGCCTATGGGCCAACGAGATTGCAATCGGCTAGTCCAGGAGAGACCGGTTGCGTACTGGGCGTAACATAATGATTCTGTTTTGTCATTATTATCTAACCTTACAAGTCAATTTAATGCTAGCCATGGGGGCAATGCACGTGGAATTTTGCCATGGCGTGCGCCATTTTGTGCATAGAAATGTAAGAAGGGGAGTGAGCTCTCTTTTGCTAAGAAGTTATTATGTAAGAAAAATATATAGCATACGTATCTCTTGAGGGTGAACTATGAATGAGTTTGATCTCATAAGCAGAGGGCTCTTTGGTCCTTGTCTTGGGTACTTATGTAGGCAACAACCCTTGAGCTATGCAACTACAATTACAACAAATTATGAAAATGATTATGATCTTAAGCCAATAACTATTCTTGCTCGAGGGAAGGCTCTTGTTTGAGTATATTATTTAATCTTATATTAAGAGCAAATAAATTTCAATAATATATTTCTAATGCAAAGATTTTGTTTTCAAGTGTTTTTGATAAAAAGTAACAATTGATAATCAGGCCATTATTTTCACCTTTTTATATTTTAATCAAGAAATCCTTGCTCATCATAATAAACTATGAGCTATATCTATTATATTATTTTTATCTTTTTATTTAGATGGTTAAGTTTATTTGAAGATAAATAAAAATAATAATTTTATTATTTTTTTCAATATATTGTAAAAGATATCACAATCAAGGAGGATCGAGGGATACTCTAGAAGAACATTTTTCTTCTTTACTTCAAAAATGCTTATAAATCTATTCAAATTTTATTTGTATCTTTTAATCTAATCAAAATTTGTGAAAAAATTTAGATTAATTTCTCTGTTTTGTTAGTGTAGCTGTATGTTTACAAGAACGATGAGCATCATGATGAGCGCTTTTGTGACTCCTGTGACTGCTAGATGAGTTCTTAGTAAAGCTTTTCCAATTCGTGCGCAGTGCACATTTTTCTTCACGTGTCATGTTAGGCCTTTTGAGCCTCTAATTGGTCACTATCAACAATGGTTGCTTTCATTTAAAGATTATAATATATTCCGCACTCATGCAAGCTCCATGTTTTTCTAGGGAAAAAGAGATCCCCAGATAACTTGTTGCCAGAACTACAATAACATGAAAAACTAGTGGAATTTATGGGCTTTCATAGAAGATATCTTGAAGGATGGTTATTGAAAGAATTATTAGAAAATGTTTGATAAGAATGTTCAAGAATTCTGATCGATGATACCTAATCGATTGAAATCCACTAGTTAGAAATATCGATAATATCTTTGAAGGAGTGGGCCTCTCATCGTTCAACCCGTATAGAATACACTCCCCATCATTTTTCCTAAAGAGCTTACCGCTGCCAACAATGTATATAATGATGCAATGACAATGAATGCATTGAGTAAGTTGAAGGTTTATCGTATCCTTGTTGACTCGAAGAGCTTTATGGACATCCTCTTCTTCCATACCTTGTAGAGGTAGCCTTAGCTCGAATAACCTTTAGTCCATGGCGTGTTCACTCATTAGGTTCTCGAGAGAGATAAGGAGCATGGACGAAACATCACACTGATGGTTCTTACGAGAGGTAATTGCTACGATAAAAATAAGCAAGTTACTTTTGTGGGTTGGCTTGTCGACATGTATGTCATTATTGGTCGACCTCTTCTTAATGCTTCCCTAGTATTAGTCTCAACATATCATCTAACCTTTACGTTTTCAAATATTTTTGGTGTTTTAATAGTTTGAGGTGAGCTTCTCCAATCCAGACTCTGGTATATTGTCGCCTTGTCATCTTTTATTGCTTAATTTACCAAAAAAATGAGATTGTCCTAAAGCCAAGTGAGGGAGTAACATTAATACTGGCGTAGGGAATGTATCCTATGAGGGCCTTCCAAATAAGCTCAATCTTGCTAGCTGTTCACCATACTTTTGAAATATTGATCCGTCCAATTTAATTAATCGAAATTGCTCTACTCAAATTGATGACTTGATTCAAATTTGGTACTCAATTCAAGTCGATTATGTTTTGGAACAATGAGTCCAATTGTTATTTTAAAGTAGTAATAGTAGTAATAATATTGAAAAGAAAATAATAATAATATAAATACAATTGTGTTGTGTTAAATACATGTTCACCTTTCTTAAGCATTTTGCAGACTAGGGAAACCTTGTGATATGAGGTGGCAGCTATCGCGCTGATAGATTTGATAAATTAAATTTTCTCTTACATTTCATACACATTATTTAAAGCTCTGACATCCTTATCTCCCAATCTGATTCTTTTGAAAGAACGAAAGATGACTACAAGCGTGGCTGATATCACTCCTCTTCCTCGCTCTTACCTCCATTCACATCTGCATATGTTTGCATGCATCCTGAAATTCCAAGAAGTGCCTTGAAACTATCATCTTCTTTAGAGTCTTGATGTTAAATCTTGAATATTCCGTTAAAGAGCCATTCCCTGTTCTTGATTTTAATTGCCTGCTTGCTGGAGTTTCTCTGCTAGGATGCCTCCTCGATGCTATCGTCTAGTATCTAGTGTTCTTAATAACACACATTAAATGTTGACAAATACTCATCTCCCAGCCTAGATCGATTGCTCTTCTGATCGATTCTACACAGTTCCTGCCATTTAGCTTGACAACTTAAAAGTTCACCTAAAACTAGCATCTTCATCCTAATTAAATTTTCTGATTTAACATCTCCGTTTCACTATTAAGGCTTCTCTATAGCTCATTTGCTTTTGACGGGCAGCACAAAACCTTCTCAACCACTGCTGTAATCTTCTTAACAAGCTCGAACATCTTTCAGCAGCTTTCTTTGTTCAAATTTCTATTTACTTTTAATAGCTTTTTTTCTTCTTATCGGCAGGGTCCATAGCTCCACTCATTAGCAGTTGTGAATCTGTCAGTGATCATATTTTGATAATTAGTTAACATATGCCCCCATGCTTCTTGTAAGTACTCTCAACTTTGCATCTATTTTTTCCATCTCCTTATGTTGCTCATCTATGTTTCCCAAAGCTCTGTGTAGCTTGTTGCTATGTGTTCAACCATCACAACAGCCTTCCTAATCTCATTAACAATGTTTTTGTTCATATTTAGAATATGTTAAAACATTATAGCAACTTTCTGAAGCCAAATGTCTTGATGAATTTTCTCAGTACTCATTCAGACAGTTCTACCTAATATCTATAGCTACGTAGTCTCTCTGGCACTCTATCCTGATATATTTTTTTGCTCTGAATTGTCGCTTGAACGTTGAGACATGTTAAATGGCCTCGACTAACTCTTGATACTTTGCCCTGGCATCCCCTTGACCATACCTAAAAGTTTTTCGAAATCCATTATGCTACAACGTGCAGTAATTTCATTTCAAATGGGACTAATGAGTATTCTTGTGAACATCATATATCTCATTATTTCACTCAAGCAACCTTTCAGTCTATATATGATGTTCTCAAGAATACTTGATAATGTATCCTACAAATTGATACATTCAGTCAGCCTCGAGACAATTTTTATTTGATTAGTTTGCCTTTTATGATATTTGGCTTAATGTTATTTCAATACACGACGAAGTTATATTGTCTTACATTTAGGACTTTGACTTTTTAAAGTTATCAGGTTTAAGACATATTATTCTTGGGCATCAAGTTGCATCAACCTGCATGTAAGATAATATACGAATACTAGGCCACAATGGCCCACATAAATTATAAGAGAAATTTCATTTAGTTTGATCTTCTATTTTGAAGTATATCTTTAGCAATCATGATGCATCCAAGCATTTAACTTAAAATGTTTCTATGAGATATATAAACGGTTTTTTTCAACAAATTATTACTGCTATCTCATTAATAAAATACTTTGCTTAATTCATTTTTTTATTTATAAACTCTCAAATTGGGTGTCTTTTTAAATGCACTTTTTGAATAGGACACAATGATATTCAGTTGTTCACATCAAATAATCACCTAACAAAGTTTGTAAACTTCTCACAAAACAATTTTGAGATTACTGAGATGGACCCAAGAACCCAGTGTCATCGACTAAATATTTGATAAGCATTTCAAACAAAGAAAGAGAATTGCGTTAAAAGAAATGAGTAATGCTATTAAATAAGTAGAAAAGTAATGGAATATATGTTTGTCAGGGAGGTCAGTACTAGATTTGTTCTCTACCATCATGTTGTTAAAAAAAAAAAAAACTGATAATAAGTGGTGAACGTGTTTTAACTTTGTATATTTTAACATGGAGTATCCAGAGGATAGCTACCCTTTATTGTCTGTTGACAGTCTCATCTACTCAATAGTTGGGTACCTAGTAATCATATGCTTCTTCAATGCTTTCTTCCAACACCATCAAATTGGGATACAACTAGATAAGGAGAAAAAAAAACTAGCTAAATCATAAATGAGACCATCATCTATTATCGAGTATGTCATTCATATTGAAGAATATCAAAGCCATATGTTATGTGATTTGTTGCTCATTGAGAACGGAATTGCTTATTAATCATCAGCATTGTCATTACCAGCTTTATCCAATTATTTGGAGTTAACTTTATGAATCTTTCTTTGTAACCATAGGTTTATTATTTTTTAATCTAAATCATTTTTCTTCAATTTAATCAACTCATGTGAATAGTAAATTTTTTACCCTTCATTTTACACGCCTATATAACCTTTTCTTTTTCATTCATATAACTTCAATAGTTATAGCTCCAACCTTATTAGTAATATAATTATTTTCATTCCTATTGTTGCCACTCATCATCTTCATATTCTTTCTTCTACTGCATTTAACACGAATATTAATTGTTTTCATATCACCAACATTTAGGTCCATATAACATCACCAATTTAGTTATGATTTTATAAAATTTATCTTTAAGTCTTTATGAT
>NW_018165155.1:444447-448972 GCF_001263595.1 Phalaenopsis equestris
CATTTATATTGGACATCTTGTGTTGTACATTGCAAAAACTTGATTTTCATTTATATTGGACATCTTGTGTTGTACATTGCAAAAACTTGATTTTCATTTATATTGGACATCTTGTGTTGTACATTGCAAAAACTTGATTTTCATTTATATTGGACATCTTGTGTTGTACATTGCATAGAGAGGATTAGTGAATTGCCACAACATAAAATTACTCCGACCAAAGTCAGAAGGTTAATAAATTCATTTATATTCATTATTGTGTGTTGTTTTTAATGAGAAAGTTCTCTAAAAAAGAACTTCTACATCATGTTGCAAAAATATTTGTTAGTTTTTTTTTACCCTACAGAGTTTGTTGGAACCTAAACAATCATTGGAGCCAATTTTCACTTCCACCAATTAGCTTTAGCTATGTATGGACAAAGAAATTTGAGGGAAAGGAAGTCCGAAAAATTACTTTAAATGAAGGGTTTTGGTCTAGTATTGCATATGAATAACAATCATTAGACCATTAGTGCAAGTCTTGATGGTGGTGGATCTAGAGAAGAAGCTAGTTATGTATTTTGTTTACAATGTAATGGATGAGGCCAAAGAGTTAATAATGCATAACCTTGGAGGTGAGGATTCCACTTAAAGATATATATGAGATATCATTGATGAAAAATGGGAGCTTCAGCTTCACCGTCATTTTCATTTAGCTGTTTATTTCCTCAGTCCTCAATTTAAATCTGTTGAGAACAAATCCACCAACCATGAGATCAAGTTGTGGTTATATCATTGTGTGGATAGATTGATTGCTGACCTAAATGAGAGAACTGCTAATATGCAATTTGTTCCGTTTAATAATACATAAGGTTTCTTTGGGCTATAACAAGCAAACAATATTGTTATAATATGCTTTCCAAGTAAAATTTTTAATATTTAATCTATTAATCGAAACAAGCATCCAGTTTTTAAGCACTACTCTTTTAATTTCTAATTACATAATTCTCTTTTAAATATAGTTGAATGGGGATCTAATTTGGTGATGGTGCTCTAGTGCTCCAACATTTTTGCTATTAAAGGATTTACATGCTCAATATCTGGATGTGAGCGTAGTTGGAGCACATATAATCAAGTTTATAAAAAAAAAAGGAAAAATTGTATGATGAATTTAAGGATGAATTTTTTGGTGTATATCATGTACGATAAGAAATTGAAATATACAAGTTTTAGAAAAATTGGTCTGAAGGAGAACGAGGGATCTCTTACTTGAAGATATACCATAAGATAATGAGTGATTTGTGGATGAGGATAATTTGGTCACACTTGTTGAGTTACAACAAGAAGATCTGAACGTTGATTTCTTTGATGATGACAGTAACAAAGGAAACACATCTAGTACTAAATAACAAAAGATAAAATAAGAAAATATTTTTAAAAGTTTAAGTAGTGATATTTTCTTGAATGTTACTTTTCAGCTTTGTTGTTAATTAATTTTTTATAACTGAATATGAAGAAGAAAAATGAATGAGGTTGAAGAAAAAGAAAAAGAATATGAGAATTTAGACCCTAACTGATGAAAAGACTAGAGAGAAAGCTATACATTGTGATGTTGATTCCAATGAAGACCCCTTAAATGATGGGGTAGTTGAGAGCTTTTTATTTTTTTATTTTATTTAAAACTATGGACGATATTATGTTGGACATTAAGTGTGAAAAATATTTTATGCTAAACTTATCTTTTATCTTATATATTTTGTGTAATTTATCACTTTATATCATTTTATGATGATAATATGTTTTCCTTTCATATATTTATATATCATGATGCTATTATATATATTTTTCCCATTTATTTTGACCATACAATTTTTAAATTGTGAGGCTTACGCCTCAGACCGTCCCAACACTTATGCCTCACCTCACGAATGAAATGTGACTCAATTCCAAATTGTGTAATTTTAAGCATTAATGCACACTAAATATTATATATTTACAGTTTTTATTTTTAAAGTTTTAATACCTCCTTTTTTTTAAGCATTTTCTTTGTTATCTTAATTTTTTACTTATTCCATTGAATGTTTTTCCAACAAAATTATACTATATGCAAAAAATATACACAAAAATCCCCCTTTAAATATCCTTTGTAAACATCTTTATAATGAATACAAGAAAGATATGGTGTTAGTATTTATCTTTGGTGTATCTTATGATAATTGAAAACTCTTTGGTCACATTACAACTACTTTTAATATTAGCTTGTGCTTCATGATCTATATCTTTAATAGTATCAATATATCTTTGACACACACCATTTTGATTTGAAGTACATCAAATTAAATAAAAACCATATGAAAAGCATTCGTTATTCTCTATATTTCTACAAAAATACCTTAACCTAAAATCAGCTCTCAAATGGATATTTTTGTCGTGAAATTAAATTGGTTTACTCAAGTCAATATAATATTTCTAAGTCTATTTGATTATTTTCTTCCATACTTTTATTTTATGATTATAATTTTGATTTTTTATAATAAGCACAATCTTTAGCATTGTTTTTTCTTAAAATATTGTTAAGAAAAATGCTTCTTTTCTCTTCATTTGATATTCTTTTAATCTTCAAATTTGTATTGAAAATAGTTGATAACCAAGCCAATATAATCTTCCTTATGACTCTAAATCACAGTATTTATCTCACTATGATGTAATTTTTTATTTTTATGTTTTTTTTTCAAATTTAACTCTTTTACTTTTTATATTAATCTATAATTTATTTATTTGTATTGTTTTGTATGCTTTTATAAATTATTTTTTCGTAAACTTCTTATTTAGTCATTTGTTCAGGTAGCATAAGAAAGGAATTCTCACCGGGTAATTACGATAGGAGGAAAGTTTAGAGTTGATTCCATTATCTATACGGCTCATGAGAACTCTGAATCATCCAACTAAAATCTTATCAACTGATTTTGAATTTTCTTTGTATGGTGTGCTATCATGTCCTTTAATATTTAGCATAGATGTAAACATATAACCAAGGACATTGAATCACCTTGTTTAACTCTTTGCTGGTATAGCCTTGTTAAATTTGTAGTTATACTTGCATAATAAACATACAACTTATTAAAAAAGGTCCTTTTTTATTTCTTATCAAAAGTTTAAAGGAGTACAAATGTTCTAGCTTTCAAATGCATAGATATTATTATTCTAATAATTCTCATTTGTTCTAATGTTTTAACATGTGCAGTTACAATTAGAATATTTTTTTTCTTTTTCTTTCTAATTTTAACTTCATGTTTTATTAAGTTTTCCCATCTTATTTTTTTTTTAATTTCATAATGATTAAAAAACACTAGTGGGATTAAGGCTTTGTTGTTGTTGTTGTTGTGATTAAAAACACTCTAAGAAATCATTGTTGAAGAATAACTCTGTAGGTTTCCATGTGATTATGTTTGGCATAATTGTGTTTAGGATTTTTTTGCATATTGTGAATGAATTCCTGCATGTGCTTATATAAAAGGAAATTTGATTTGTCCCTTACAATACTTATGATTTTATTATGCTATGAATTTGATGAATATGTTTATGAAATGATTGCTTGCAGGTATTCGTTTATTATGATTCATTCATATGACATAAAATGCTTATGATGAAAGAAATGTCACAAGTGATGTTATAGATAGACTATTAAATGAATATTTGTAAGCATAGATGATAGAAAGCCATGAGATTCCTGACTCGTTGTATTTTGACGAAGGATGAAACTCTTGTAACCATTGGGATCAGACAGGGATGAAATTTAGGGAATTATTGACATCGGGGAACTATGGATAAATTTTATGTTTGGAGGGGCCCACTCTTTATAAATGTTAATGTAGTCTTCAGGTTGGGTGATGACCGAATGACTTGGCATGAAAATAGTTGAAACCTATATAATTGTAATTGATATTGCTATGATTATTATGACATGTCAATGAAATATATGTTTTATATAATAGTCATGATTTCTTGCATTATATGTCATTTTTTATATATTTTATATGATTATAATATGTTTTTACTTGTTGTGGACATGTACATGAGCTACATATGATTATACACTTTATTTCTCTTTCGTCTATAAAATCTCTCTTTAGCTTTGATTATTTCATTGAGCTTATCGTAACTCATTATACGTTATTGATTTTCAGAAAGGGGTAAGACTCATCAGGGCGAGTAGTTAGGTGTGATGTGTAAAATTTTGCATTTTATAGATTTGGGAGCTTGTAAAACTTTTGGTTACATACTTCTATTATATTGAGTTTAACTGATGTCTCTCTCTCCATGTGTATGTGTGTGTTTTCGGTTGATTTTCCACGCTTCCAAATGTTGAATATGAAATGAAATGAAATATATTATGCGTGTTTGTGACAATTTAGTTAGATTAGTTCATTACTCTTTAAATTCTAATTATGCGAGTCAGGACGAGTGTTGGTGAGAATTTAGTTTTACAATATTGTTCATCTCTATCGCATCGCGGTTTGCCCCTAAAATTTAGTGGAGGGGGGGG
>NW_018165155.1:449046-458038 GCF_001263595.1 Phalaenopsis equestris
GGGGGATAGTTGGGGTGTGATAGTAAGTGGTATCATAGCAGGTTGTTAAATGAGCATAATGATGAAAGCGTGCTGGATTTAAAAGAAGAATGTTTATCAAATATGAATTGATTTATACAAAACTCTAGGTTGATTTATTTGAGGTGGGCAACCCTTAAGATTTAAGGTATCATGCATGCACGACATAATTATTATATGATAAATTGCATTTGAATAATAAATTGTGGAATATAGATGAATATATCTGAATGAGAATTAAAAATTACCGAGGGTCAGTCTCCTTGGCTAATTGTAGAATAAGAAGTAAAAGCTGAAAATATCTTGAATAAAAATAATAATTAGAACAGGGTTAATAAAGAAACTAGGGCCACCAAGTTATATGACATTATATATCTGATATCGTAAGTGGTTAACAAAATGACTACTATTGAAGGATCTTCTACCAACACAGTGCCTAAATCTGAAGATAATATATGAGACATCAATATTTCAAGATTTTTTGAACATTCAAGCCACGTGAATTTAAATGTCTTAACGACCCTATAACTGTTGAAGATTGCCTGTCTTCTATAGACTCAATGGAATGAATTTATTAAGTCTTCAATGATTGATTCATTCCGCCTTCAACCAGATTAGCATTGCAATATAAAATGGAATTTACTTCTTTTTTCTAGATATGCACCCTATTATGTCAGTACCCAGGAAAAAAATGTTGCGGATTAGTTGAGATTAACTTTGACTCCTTTTGAAACAAATGATTTCTCAATGCTAGTTGAAAGGGTTAGAAAAATTGAAATGAGCTGAACTTCCTCAATCGGTGTTGACAATCCCAAGCGAGCAAACGAAAAGTTTTCGACAAGGGAGAAGAACATCAAAGCAAGAAGCTTAAATCAGAAGTTAACTAGAAGCAACCGCAGTCAAAAATGTCAGTTTGTGAAAAGTGTAGAAAAAGATATTTTGGGTAGTGCTTAATGAGTTCAGAAAAGTATAGATGTGGGCAATCAGGGCAACAATAGATGTGCTGCTCATAGGAAAAGGAAAGAGATCATACTACCAACATTTAATGGATCAGGTCAACCCAGAAAACTTTTGGAAGACGGCCAATCAAGCAAAATTCATTTTTTGGGAAATCATTCAACTTAACAAAGGGGTGAAACTTCAGAGCGTAGAAATGAGCAACCGACGAAGACCAAAGTTTTTGCACTAAACCCTTGAGAAGCTAAATAATATGAAGAAGTGGTTATATGCATGCTTCTGATTTTAAATCAATGACTATTTATTCGGTTCAGGTTCATTGCATTCTTTCATTTTTGAAGGGTTTTTTGTCAGCTTATTCGTTGATATTATGTATTTTACTTATGCCTTGTGTGTTAGTATGCCTTCGGGAATTGGTTTCTACCCAAAAAAGAATTGTTTTGTGCATATTCTTATTTCTGATAGAAAGTTGCAAGAAGAATTAATCATAATACAAATTCAGACATATTGGGGTTGAACTGATTAGTAAAGAATTTTGCTAGAATTGAATATTGGAACAGGCGTGTGAAATCAGTTTGCTTGGCGATAAGTCTATTTATTTTTCTTGTGATAAGAATGCACAATATTCTTTGATTAATGTAGTGATGTTGGGAAGTATTTGTGAAATGGTGAACTGGTGTTTCTAGCTAAATTAGAAGTTTTGCATAAAAATGTGCGGGAATTGAACAACATCCTAGTTCAATACCAAATTCCAATTGTTAAGAATGTATAATATTCTTTGATTAATGCAGTGAAAGCGGGAATTGAAAATATCCTAGTTTTATCAGGCCAAACAATTAACCTTGGAGTGCTCCAGCATTATTTTTCAGGAAGAAAGATGGATCTATGTGATTATGCATTGATTATAGAGAGCTAAATAAGGTGGCAATCAAGAATAAATATCCATTATTCATGATTGATGAATTGTATGATCAGTTGCAAGACACTTTTGTATTTTTCTGAATTGATCTGAGATCAGAATATCAAGTTACAATTAAGTAGGTAAATGTAACTAAGATAATTTTTAAGACCAAATATGGTCATTATGAATTCTTTGTTCTGCCTTTTGAATTAACGAATGCTCCTGTCGTGTTCATGAACTTCATGAATCAAATATTTAAGTCTTATGTAGATCAGTTTGTCATTATCTCTATTGGTGATATTCTAACGTATTCAAGGATTGGTGATGATCATGCCAAACATCTTATGATAGTATTGAGTGCAGATTCAGAATAAAACACATGCGAAGTTATTAAAATGTGAATTCTGGGGGGGATGGTGATGGTTAATTATGCATAGGAAGCTTCATGAGCGCCCCATTCCTCCCAATTCCTTCCTCTCGCGGGAATGTTTGCTCAGTCCATGTATCTGGCGAGATATGGGCAACCGCAAGAAGCGTAATCATGTGATTCGGGGTTCCAAGAAGAAACGAAAGGTAGGAGGTCATCTTTCATGAAATTTCGAACAAAATGACTACTATTGAAGGATCTTCTACCAACGCAGTGCTTAAATCTGAAGATAATATATGAGACATATCAATATTCAAAGATTTTTTGAACATTCAAGGCACGTGAATTTAAATGTGTTAACGACCCTATAACTACTGAAGATTGACTATTAAAGATAAGAAAGATTTTGGATATTTGATTTGTCCAGAGATGGGAGAGTGGTGCTAGCCATTTTCATGCCAGGAGAGGCGAAGAGGTGGTAGTGGGCACAACATAGAAATTTAAGCTGACATCTCTTCTATAGACTCAATGGAATGAATTTATTAAGTCTTCAACGATTGATTCATTCCGCCTTCAACCTGATTAGCATTGCAATATAAAATGGAATTTACTTCTCTTTCTAGATATGCACCCTATTATGTCAGTACCCAGGAAAAAAAATGTTGCAGGTTTTTGCGCGCCCTCAGAGATTAGTTGAGATTAACTTCGACTCCTTTTGAAACAAATGATTTCTCAATGCTAGTAGAAAGGGTTAGAAAAATTGAAAATGAGCTGAACTTCCTCAATCGGTGTTGACAATCCCAAGCGAGCAAACGAAAAGTTTTCGACAAGGGAGAAGAACATCAAAGCAAGAAGCTTAAATCAGAAGTTAACTAGAAGCAACCGCAGTCAAAAATGTCAGTTTGTGAAAAGTGTAGAAAAAGATATTTTGGGTAGTGCTTAATGAGTTCAGAAAAGTATAGATGTGGGCAATCAGGGCAACAATAGATGTGCTGCTCATAGGAAAAGGAAAGAGATCATACTACCAACATTTAATGGATCAGGTCAACCCAGAAAACTTTTGGAAGATGACCAATCATGCAAAATTCATTTTTTGGGAAATCATTCAACTTAACAAAGGGGTGAAGCTTCAGAGCGTAGAAATGAGCAACCGACGAAGACCAAAGTTTTTGCACTAAACCCTTGAGAAGCTAAATAATATGAAGAAGTGGTTATATGCATGCTTCTGATTTTAAATCAATGACTATTTATTCGGTTCAGGTTCATTGCATTCTTTCATTTTTGAAGGGTTTTTTGTCAGCTTATTCGTTGATATTATGTATTTTACTTATGCCTTGTGTGTTAGTATGCCTTCGGGAATTGGTTTCTACCCAAAAAAGAATTGTTTTGTGCATATTCTTATTTCTGATAGAAAGTTGCAAGAAGAATTAATCATAATACAAATTCAGACATATTGGGGTTGAACTGATTAGTAAAGAATTTTGCTAGAATTGAATATTGGAACAGGCGTGTGAAATCAGTTTGCTTGGCGATAAGTCTATTTATTTTTCTTGTGATAAGAATGCACAATATTCTTTGATTAATGTAGTGATGTTGGGAAGTATTTGTGTAGAAATAGAAGTTAAGAAGTTGAGGGCCAGACATATTTCTTTTGTTAAGATAAAATGAAAATGCAGGCCATAAAAAGAAATAACATGGGGAAAAAAAATAAATGCAACAAAAATATCTTTTTCTTTTCTAGTAAATTTAGAAATTTTGAGGACATAGTTTTTATGATGGGAGAAATGCAATGCAATTTTGAGAAAACAAATAAAATTTTGACAATTTTAAAAATATCTCAATTTTTATATCTCTCAGATTTATATCGAGTCAATTTTATAAAATTGTACTTCTTGAACTAATCAATTTGATAAATAACGTTATACATGAATTTTAAACATATGAGAAGATATAAAATTATAAAATGAAACTTTAATTAAACTTCATTAATCTTAATTAACTTCCTGATCTCTCCCTCGACACTGTGGGCATTGACCTTTGCGATTTCCAGCCATGGGATGCAATCAAGTGGCTGAGATTCATTGTTCGGTGGTGGTGGTTGGGTGGGGGGATGGTGATGGTTAATAATGCATAGGAAGCTTCATGAACGCCCCATTCCTCCCAATTCATTCCTCTCGTGGGAATGTTTGCTCAGTCTATGTATCTGGCGAGATATGCGCAACCGCAAGAAGCGTAATCATGTGATTCCGGGTTCCAAGGAGAAAACGAAAGGTAGAAGGTCATCTTTCATGATATTTCAAACATTCCTTTCCTTCCCTATGATTTTATTTTTTCATTTACCATGAATTGAGGCATTATGTGTGTTCCCTGTTACTAAAGCTTTGCGGAAACAACTAAGGGATTGTGGAACTAAGAGCTACTCTCACTTGTAGGTCCAATTGAAGAGCTGGGGAAGGGTTGAGGGAAAAGGAAGAAGAGAATAGAATAGAAAGGTATTGAGACATATTTATGTTGATAAGCTTTTTCAAGGCAAGTTAAAGCCCGATCATATTTGAGGTTAAATTATGATCTCAATTATGAATTTCATGAGTTATTCAGGGATTACAAACTTCAGGTTGTTTGCACTTGGCAGCGAGCTCGAGTCGAGATTGGGGAAATTTGTCCTAGGGCTGCTCTGTCAATTCAGGTAAAATAATCTTGCGTTAATATAAGGAAATCAACTATTTGTATGTTTTCATGTGATTGTATTTGAAGTAATTGTTTTTAATATTTTCTGCATATTGTTGATAAATTCCTGCATAAACCGTTTGAATGCAAATTTGATTTATACCTTACAATACCTATGATTTTCATATGCTATGAGTTTCATGAATATGATTGTGAAATCATTATATGCAGGTATTCATTTACTCTGATTGATGCATATGATATATAAAATGCTTATGATGAATGTTTGTTATAGAAATTATGATTTAAGAAATGTCACAAGTGATGTTAGGTCAGTTATTACATGAATGTTTGCAAGTATAGATGATAGAAGCGATAAGATTCCCGACTCCTGATGTTCAGACGAGGACGAAATTTCGGGAACCGTTGGGATCAAACGAGGACGAAATATAGGGATCCATTGGTTCCAAGGGGCTATTTATAAATGCTAAGTTGAGGGGAGCCCAACATTTATCAATAATTAATGTAGCATTTAAACTGGGTGACGACCCATTGACATGATATTACATGAAAATAATTGAGACAAAATTACAAGTGACATTTCTATAATTACCGTGCTATGCCTATGACATGCAGGTTTTATGCAACAATCATGACTTCATACATTATATGCTTTTTTTTACATATTTTATATGATTATAGCATGTTATGACGTGTTGTAGACATGTACATGTGATCATGTATGTTTCTTTTTCTTCTGTAAAATTTTTCTCTAACTTGCTTATTTCGTCGAGCTATTGTAGCTCACTCTACGTTGTTGACTTTCAGGAAGGGGTAAGGAGCACCGAGTCGAGTAGCTAAACATGACTTATATAACTTTTGCATTATATTGATTTGGGAGCTTGCACAAACTTTTGAGTACGTAGTTCTGTTTTATTGGATTTAACAGTTTTGTATAGATATATATTTTCTAAATATGATTTTCCACACTTCCAAGTATATGAATATGAATGAAATGTATTATATATGTTTGCAGCGATTTAGTTAGACTACTTCATCAGCTTGAGTCCTGATCATGCAACTTAGGACGAGTGTTGATGAGAATTTAGTCATGACCAAATGGTTCGTCTTTGTTGCACTACGGTTGACCAAAAAGCGGGGTCAGTTGGGGTGTGACCCACCCACCCCTTTATATATAAAAGAAAGGCATTTTGGATGTAGTGTGTGATGTTGCATGCCTCTCGAATCTTTGATTTGTTTTATAATGGTTAAGAATTTTCTTTCTGTGTATATTCTAAAAAGGAAAATGCTCATTCACATACTTTTGTTGGCCCATTTCAACATCTTGATTGCTACTTTTCCTCTTTTCTTAATTTAAATCTTTAGTTTCAGTAAAAATAGTTTTTGAATGTATGAAAAAGAGGTGGTTTGATTTGAGCATAACTTGAAATGATTTGAGAAGTAATGAAGCTCTGAAAAATCTTGAACCGAGTTGTCAATTTTTTCTTGGTTAAAATTTGGGCAATGAATGCTTTCATTTAAAATCTTTTCAGCAGTTTTTTTTTCCATGCAAATGATCCTTTCTTGTTTATTGTCCCTTTTTTTTTCTCAAAATGGCATTTTTTTAACTCGTTTTTTTTTTGTTAATTTTATAATTTTGGTTCAGGTTTGCGAAATAGATCCAGGACATTTTCGAGATTGCGACGCTTTCGTTCGCGGCTTTCAAGGGAAGTTGGAAATACTTGCTGTATCTGTATTTCTGGAAGGGGATACCAATGTCTACCTATATGATAATGCAAAAGACCTTGAATCAAGTTCTGTCCAAGAAACTGAAGCTGTAGCTGAACTGGGGAAGAAAATTATGAGCAATAATATCTCAAGTGAAAATAAAACTACAGAAGAACAGATCAAGCAAAACAAATGCAGCACATGTGATGCAATTGTGGGAGATGTTAAACAGTACAGAGAGCACTTTAAAAGTGACTGGCACAAGCATAATTTGAGAAGGAAAACGCGGCAGCTTCCTCCTTTAAGCGCTGAGGAATGCTTGGCTGAGATGCAACTGAATGATATGGATGCAGGTCTCAAGGATTACTCATTTTAAGGTGATAATAATGTATGATTGGCACAAGCTGTGATTTTTATATGCCCTTATATACTATTTAATTTATATTTTGATACTATTATGCCAACTGATTATGTTTATTTGAGCTTCTATTTTGAGATGCTTAAATTGTAAATGTGGTCTCTTTAAAGTTTCTTGGGTTAATTGGTTTTACAAACTTGTTTGCCTGTGATTTTTTCCTTTGTTTCAATAAAATTCAAATGTAGATTTGTTTTGTAATATTATTGTCGAGCTCCGGGACGCGCATTTTTTTTTAATCTTTGAAATTATTGTTATTTTTTAGAGGCATTTACATGCATACCATCCAATTCCTATGTATTTACATATCTAACTCCTAAACTTTATTTTTTTTTACATTTTTATCACTCAAATCCTTGCCACAATTTTAAGTTGTAAAAAGTGAAATACACCTTTTTTTTCCTGCATAGGTAAAGTGGCATGTATGTAAAAATTGAATTTTAGGATGTAAAAATTGAATTTTAGGTATTTTAGGTGTTAGATGTGTAAATATATAGGAATTGAGGGGTATGGATGCAAATCCTCCTATTTTGTAACCTTTTTTTGTTTTTTTTCATTTTCCCTTTACAGGTTATGTATCATTTTGCAAATATGTAAAAGCAGCAATTCAATTTTGCTCAAGTGTAGTTTATAATTGGAATGATTCTGAAAGGGATTTTAATTTTCAGATAAGAGTTATAAGTCTATTGGCAGAGGGAGGCCTCTGTTTAATGGAGCTTAAATGCAACACCTCTGAGATGATTAAAACAAGAAAAAGCTTGGAAAGCAACGAGGCAATGTAGCCTACATGGAAGAATTGGGGCGGTTAGAATCCAACTTGAAGCTTTAGTGCTTTAGTAATTCAGGCAACCATTGATAGATCAGGGTTTGAGGTAAGCAGTGATGAGTGTGAAAATGATTAATGTACTGGTAAGAAGACCAATTTATCATAAGTTATTTGCATTTTGGTAAATAATGACAGGAAAGTACAGGGCATGTTTGTGATTAGTCATTCTCAATTGAGATAATCATCAAAGGAAGTATGAGAAAAGAAGGTCCCAAAAAGGGTTTAGCCTCATTCAAGATTATCTGACAAAAATAAAGGGCTAAACCCTAAAGAGTAACATTCGGGCATTATAATATTTTTAGGCGAGTTCAAATGTTTACGTCCACTTTAGGAGACTTTAGGAGGAAATATTGGTCTTGATTGTGTCTTATAGGAGTGTATGCAAAAAATGCATCAACACAAATTTCGAGGAAATTCAAGGGATTAAAAGAAAAGTACGGTCAAGGATGACCCACGAAAAGAAGATTAATGTTCACATCAACGGATACAGTTTCTATGGAGCAGGATCTAGAGCCGGCTGAATTAAGGCAGCTAGAGTCGAAGATCAGGAACATCAAATCAAGAGAATGCATCAACTCAACTATTATACCCATATTGTCAGCCGCCTCACAAGAACCCCCAAGTCTCTTCAAGTCCCAAGCTTCTCATCATAACACTTCACAGACAACCAAGAAAGATCTCCTATTAAGAGGTAGGCTACTTGTTGAATAATGGAGATTTACCATTTGCTTGACAACCTCGTCTAATCTTGGTGCAAGAGCTTTTCATCTAAGAGTCCATAGTCGATAGCCAGGCCAAAGCAGCTGACCGCTGACCAAGCAGGTCCGATGAAGTCTGGATGAATGAAATACAACCAAAGCTGACCGGCTGCCTCAACTCAATAGAGTCAAGCGAATGAGCCTTGTCTTGCTGACCTAAAGAGTAGCGATTTTAGTTGGCAATTTGTGATAGGGTAGTCGAGCCAAAGCCTTATTTTTTTTCTTTCACCTAAAATACCTTATAATGCCCTCATAAAAGCAGGGGCAAGCATGTAATTATATCCCCTTGCCTATAAATAGGGATTCATTTCTATAATAAGGGGTTAATCATTCAGTTATAAAAGAACCTTTTTTT
>NW_018165155.1:458193-461466 GCF_001263595.1 Phalaenopsis equestris
GGAGAATGGAACAAACCTAAGGAGGAACCGGTGCCTAGTGATCAGAGGAAGCTGTTTCCCCAAGAAAGAGCAAAAGATTCACAGTACCAGGACAGTGTTGGGTCAACATTGATAGAAAGACAATGGTTTGGGCACACTGAGGCTCCTTGTCAACTGAGGAATGAGTTGTGAAGGCAAATTTGAGTTGTCAATCCACCAAGAAGTTTAAGATATCGTCTCTTGAATCTTACAAAGGTTAGAATAATCTGACTGACCTCATTGTCTTCTTCGAGTGAATTGTCTACTTGTTGAGGATCATCGATGCTTTGAAGTGTGTCCTTTTTTTTTCACCACGTTGAAGGAGTCGACCCTCTGACAGTTCAATGGTTTGCCAGCCAGAGTAATCACATACCTTGTTTATTTCAAAAGGATGTTTGTTTTATGGTTTGTTAGTTCCCAAAAGCCATCGAAGAGTTTGTATGCCTTGGGGCAGATCATGGAAGGACAAAATGAGAGGCTCCACTCATATATAACTTGATTTTAGAAGGAGATGTTAGAGGTGTAGGATCTAGAACACGCGGTAGCACATGTTGCCTTGTCCCAAGGGCTATGAGGAGAATTATTTTGAGATGACTTAGGTTTACAACAGTTGAAGTCCTTGGCCAAAATGTTGGAGTTGGTCAATAGCCACATCACAACAAAGTTGTATGTCAACAACCTAGTATATCACAAAGTCGAATCATCTGACCATCACTGATAGAAGAGAGGCCCACAAAATAACAAGTGAAGGCCAAAGGACATCTCATGTCCTTCTACCTATCCCCTACATGAAGACAGTTGGCCACCTCGAGACAACAAGGGGCCAACTGGAGCAATCATAGAAGAGGTCAGGTTTTTCATCATGAACAACAACCGACTCATTGCCATGAGCGATCGTCAAGCTACCACGAGGTTATGAAGGCCACTCCATTGAGAGTATCATTGATAGTGTTGGTATAGGACATTATGAATAAAGAATACTTCAAGAAGGCGCCGCCAATGAGAGCTAGAGCTTTTCTCCAGGCTGCAAAGAAATATTGTTCTTATCATAGAGAATATAACCATGATACAAAGGAATTCAGACACCTCTGGAGCTTGAACGAGGAGCTAATAAGAGCTGGAAAACTGAAGGAGTTTGTGGCGCTTAGAGATGCGACACCTGGAGCTGCGACCTATAGGCATGGGAAGACTCTAGTAGAGGAAATCTCAGATGTGCCAGTTTGGGTGAACACCATTCATATCATTGAGATAGTGTCAACCATTTTTGGGGGAATTATAAAATCCTCTCATCGAGCTAGTAAAAAGAGGCCCATTTTGGGAGAACTTTGCATAGCTGTTTTTTCTCCAAAGTGCAGCTCCCTTCCTCCAATCACATTCATCGTGTGGATCGCTGTTGGCGGAATTTAAAAAAAAATAATTTTTGTTTTAATTTAATATATATATTAATTTTGAAAAAAATGTGAGACCGAATAGATCTAAATGACCGAGCATAATACTACAAACGATACAAATATCCTGAAGAATATACACATTACTTGTCAGGGGACTCGATTAAATAAACTAATAAAAAAGTTTGTGACATATATTTGGTCTGCGAACCTTCTTATATGTTGCCCGACAAGTTCATCTATCTAATATAAGGATTAAACAGAGTTTATATTACATGGGATCTTTAGTTCTCTAAAGTTAATTACATTCTAAGCGATCGAAGTCACTTAAGAAAACCCTTGATAAAAACTAGAGGTGTTTGTCTTCAAGATTACAAAGTTTAGTGTTCATGGTTGAGCATGGAAAAATCAAATGAGAGTGGATCAAATAGGAGCAATTATTTTCAAAATCTAAAAGAAAGAGAAGTAGGGGATGTTACAGATTTCGAGGCGAACCTCGATCACTTCCCAAACTATCATATAGTTTGGCTTTGGTTTCGAAGATGATATTACTTGTTGTTTCATCTTGCCATTTTCATTACTTAGGGCTTACATTTGCATGATATTTGATCATGTAAATAGTCTGAAAGATAAGAGGATTTATGTCATATCCAATGACTATCTCGGTTTTTAAGAGAGTTAGGGCTTAAATTACACAACATAGTTATATAAAGGCCTAAAGATAAAGTGCGCACTAGGCGAACTACCTCAAAATCCTATGGATAATTATTGTTTAAATTAAGGAAAGTTTAGTTGAAGTTGTCCTTATTTGCTCCCTCAAAGATGTTCTTCTCTTGTGTCCAAGTCGTGTTGCCCTCGAAGTCTGCTCCAAGCTTATGGTTAGAACGGTAGCTCCAAAGTTTGCAAATTATTTTGTTATTAATGGATTTTATCATTAAAATGTTTTTGGGGTGAATTTTAATTTAAGTTGAGCGACACCGATCAATCCTGGTATCACTATTTTCTTTTAAATTTACTTAGCTTAAACGAGTTATTAAGTTCATGTAGAATGGAGAATTCTCGTTAGCAACCATAGGTTATCTCATCCGAGAGATCGTTGTAAATTTAAAATGAGTGAATTAGATTCTTTATTAAGTGTTGAAAGGGTATTATGTTTTCATGTTCTTGAAATTATAATGAAACATGCACTTATGAAAGAACAATAGAAGCGAAGTTCATAAAAGAAGGAAATAAAACATAACATTGCATATTCGGGCCTTTACTACTGTTGCAAAAAAGGTTAGTACAATAATATAATGAAATGTAGAAAATTTAAGCAAAATTATGAAACTTAAACAAATTATGAGAAAATTCAATATGAGAAAACTTTGTTTTAAATCATGAGAAAAGTTTGAATTGGATAAAACAAATTCCATTATCACACATGGAAACTAGAGCTAAGAGTAAAACATTAGTAAAGGTGGGGCCTCAGAGCTGGACTGTGTGTTTTGTAATTCCAACTTTGGGTAGAAGCCACCATCCCAATGATCTAAAGAGGGCAATCCATAACCTCGATCCAAGTGATTAACATGTGGACCTTTAAAAGTTCTTTTTTTAACTTTTCATGCAAGTAGAGTTTATTTTAGTGAGCAAAAGTAATCATGTTATAAAAGAGATTTTTGTTAAATATTTTTTTTATAAAGTAGTATAGTCTACATGCTAATTACTCTAATCAGGCTAGGACTGCCGACAACCTAAGGGTTTCGGGGGTAACTCGCACCAAAAGCTGGTGAATAGTACCATCAATACTATCCTCACTCCTTATTTAAAATCCTTGAGGTAGGATATACAATTCCAAATCCCACGTCGCATCTCTCGTTTAGCACAC
>NW_018165155.1:461566-469912 GCF_001263595.1 Phalaenopsis equestris
AAGGGATTTTCTTTGAGATAGAGTTTCAGATAAGTGTTGTTGGTTTTTTAGTGTTGTATAAACTTTCTTTTATACATGAAATTTGTGTTTTGTTGTATCTTTCTCATGAAGTCTGAGTAGTTTACTTTATCTTTTTCCCTACTTTGAGATATGGTGAAATGAAGAGATAATATAGATGTGCCAATATTAAAATATAAAATAAATTGTGATGATTTTTCAACTCCGAACTTAATTTACTTTTTGATCTGGCCAATTGAATTGTTAAAATTTGTTGTAAAACATATGATCCAGAAAATGGAGTATAAGTTCTACAACAGATTGAGGAGCACATTTGATTCCATGAAGGAAAATTTTGTTCATGGAATTAAGTGCAAATAAATAGGAAAATATACTTTGTTGGGTGTAGAATTGGAGAATCTTTAGAGTGACAGACTAAACTCCCCAATTCGATCTTAATGTTTAAAAACTATAGCGAGAGTTAGTCTTCAGGTGAAGGGAAGTGGGAGCCAGTATCCTCCTAGCCTAGCGACGAATTTATGGACTAAACCTGGGATTAGCCAATGATTTTTAATAACACTGTATCAGGGTAGAGAATTAAAAATGCTCCTATTTGGCACAATACATATTAAAACCATTTATCTCATCTCATTTTACCAAAATCTCATTGTAGTGGGAAAGATGCTTTTTCACATAAAAAAAATGCATCACATAAACATAGTTTAATAGTTTAGTAGTTAATGTTTAAACTTTTGTTTCAGTTTTGTTATTAATTAAATAATTTAGTTCTGATAATATCTCAACATTCAAAATTATTGACAGTAATTTCGTTTTGATTTTCTATGAACTTCCCAGTAAATTTATCATTTCAAATTTAAACCTTCCCCGTGGGATCAATATTTGGGGCTTAAATAGAAAGTCCTTTATTACTTGATAATGATACGCATACTTGTGTAGAATCCCAACATTAATTGCTTAAATTTTTAATTCATAAAATATTGCATCAAGTTTTTAGCACAGTTGCATAGCGAAGTCAACTACATAATTTTTACATAACTATATTTCACTAAGGATCATTTTTTGGCGTTGTTGTCGGGGAAGGTAACGATAAATTAAGTAGATTTGGTAAATTAGGAGAGATAATTATATCAAAAAATCAAAAAAAATTCAAATTTTCAAAAATTCAAAAAGAAAATATATTTTTATTCAAGAGTTATGTTTAAGAAACTTTTCTTTGTTTATTATATTTGTTTATGCGAAATATTGGATCTGAAGACGATTATACCTTACAATTCAAAATTAGAGCGTACTATCAGAAAAATTCAAAAATAACAAAAAGAAATTAAAAACTTAAATAAAATGGCGAATAACTTAAATAATTAAATAAACAAAAATCGACAAAGACCATTAAAAGATTATGCTAATCCGACAGTAGACGAACTTCACTTGACTATTCAAAATCCTGATATTGGTGCTAATTCATTTGAGCTTAAATCTGATATTATTCAAATGATACAAAATAATCAGTTTGAAGGAACACCTATTGAAGATCCAAACTTACATCTTGCGAGTTTTTTTGAAATTTGTGCTAATTTTAAATATGACGGAGTGTCTAATGATGCTGTTTTAAGGGATAAAGACAAGGCTTGATTTAATTTATTAGCACCTAGATCCATCAGGACTTGGGGAGAACTATTACAAAAATCTTTGGCTAAATATTTTCCACCCTCGAAAACTGCTAAGATTAGAAATGATATTACATCTGAAATGATATTACATCTTATATTACATCTTTTTGTCAGTTTGAAGGGAAATCGATATATGAAGCTTGGGAAAGATTTAAAGATCTTCTTCAAAAATTTTCACACCATGCTCTACCAGATTGGTTAATAATTCAAACATTTTATAATGGATTAGTAGGATCACTTAGTATTATTATAGATGTTGTTGCGGGTGGATCACTAATATCAAAATCTTTTGATGAAGCATATTTTTTAATTGAAGAAATGGCTACTAACAATTTTCAATGACCCTCTAAAAGGGTAAATCCTAAGAGAGTAGCTAGTATTCATGATTCTAATGCAATGTCTATTTTAGCATCTCATATTACTGTTATTTTAAAAAAGATTGATCAAATAGGAGTAAAATATTCTCAAATTCCCCCAGTATTAGAGGAAAATTCACTAGGACAGATTATTGATACTCAATAATCTTATGAAACTTTAAACTCTATAAATAATCGAAATAACAATCTTTATTCTAATTATTTTAACCCTGAATGGAAAAATCACTCTAATTTTAGTTGGAATAATTATAATAATTCGGTGAATCCATCTAGAAATCCGAACAATCAAGGAAATCCTAAACAAGAAAATCCTACTTATCGACCTTATTATCTTCCTGGATTTAACTCTAATCCTAACCCACAAGTTAAGGAAAAGAAGTTGACGATGGAAGAAGTAGTAATAAACATGAGAAATCAAATACAGAATCAAGGGGCTGCTATTAGAAATATTGAAAATCAATTAGGACATATTGCTACTGCACTCAGTAACAAACCTTTTAGAATTCTTCTGAGTACGGTGAAAGTTAATTCAAAAGATCAAAATAAGGAGCACATTAAAGTTATTCAATTACGAAGTGGAAAAGAAGTTGAAACAAGGATCCAAAGAGAAACTGAAGCTGATGAAGAGAAGGAAGTAATGGAAAGTGACCAAAATGAAAATGAACAAACACAATGTTCTTTAGAAAAACCATTACCTTTGTTTCCTCAAATATTGAAGTAGAAAAACAAAGATAAACAATTTACAAAATTTTTAGAAATATTGAGAAAAACATTCCTTTTATTGAACCTTTGGAACAAATGCCAAGTTATATAAAATTTATGAAGGATATACAAAAAAAGAAAATGAAGTTTACAGATCATGAGACTGTTGCACTCAGTGAAGAGTGTAGTGTTATTATTCAGAAAAAAACTTCCTGAAAAATTAAAAGATCCAAATAGGCTAATGTCTGTACGTTCATTAGATTAATTGACGCATTTGGGTTAACCAAAAACTTGGAGAGTGTAAATTTGTCGATGTTAATTCATATGTAGAGTGGGCAGTTATTGTCAGCTGTACCAAGAAACAAGTCATCGTTTGTGAAAGTGACACTGAATTGTCCTTCAACAAACAAACCTCATCTAAGGAGCTACTAGCCACTTGAGCATGGTAACCAGAGGTTCTCTCATCTTCTTTGATAGGATCAGAGCATCGTAGATGCTCAGTTTGGCTAGTACAATTTGGCTAGTAACTTTCGAAGATGCGCTTGTGTATTATATTTCACTTTGTCACTCATTGTCTGGGAATTTACTCGCGCTGACATTTCTATTGTCAAGCAGAGTTGGCTCTTATTGAGCAACTATCTGCTTCCCTTGTCTTTTGGAATCGTCCTCGGGGGAAAGAATTTCCCACTCCTAAGGTTCACCTCTGTTATTTTCTCCATCTCTTGAATCAGACCCAAAGTTTTATCTTTCTTAGCGACGACTAGCTCTCCCGGTACTGCCTTTGAGTTTAATAATTCCAACTCAATCGCAATCAACATTCCCTGAAATTTGAAGACATGTGATTCACTATCTAAGCTATCGTAATCCGCATTGTGAACGTCTTCCTTAACCACATTGACGAGTTCGTGGGGTTTAGTATAATTTGAGGGTTATCATAAGAATTGAAATTTAGATCGGATTGGTTGTTAGATACGTAATCACTAGAGACAGTAAAAATGTAACTTAAGTCAACTCACTTTGCATTAATAGTTCCTAGAGGAAAATAAATATAATCATATAAATTTAGCGGTTTGATGGATTTCACCCCCAAATCTGAAACAACCAATCTAGAAAATACATCCCCTAGTTTACTCTTTGCATCAAATATCTTTGTCTTCTTGGTGATCATCTTCTCCATCTTTTTATGTGACAACGAGCTTCCCGGTGTGATCGACTGAACTGGCTTGGCAGGTGGTGATCTGCGAGCTGAACTTGGGTTGAAAATGCTTGAATTTGATCTAGATTCTTTGTGGATGACCTGGCCCAAACAATGCTCCATCTGTCCTTTGTAGTGTAAGGATCAATCGGGATGGTTGACTGATACACCTAAAATATATAGTATTTTTATACACATATTTATACCTACTTTTAAGATATTGCACTTTAATGAAAGGTATTTGTGTGTTTTTCTTTCAGGTACAATCAAATGGGTGAAAATTGTTAAAAGGAGTGAAAAAGAACCAAATTTGGAGCAAAAATGATGAAGGTGGAAAAATGAACATGGGTGCCTAAGCGCACAACATTAGTTACTATGCGCCAGAGAGCCATGCCTAAGCGCCAGGTACCTCGTCCTTAAGCGCCAGAAGTAGTTATTTGATGATTCATTGAATTTAGATGAATTTTCAAAATGGTGTTTTAAGCAACTCATGGTAAAAACGTGGGAAAAAATCCATGGAAACAAAAATTCATTTAATTGGCTTTTAAAAGGAGACAACTTCTAGAATATTCATTGAATAGAGACACATTTTGAAGAGACACCAATGCACCCCTTGAATTTTTATTAAAGAAGACTTGGATCATTAAAGGAGGGTGGCAGCTAATCATCATCCATCCATCCAAAGTAACCACCGCCGCCGACCACCTTTTCTTTTTATTTTGAGTGTTAGTTTGGATTCTGAGTGAAGGAAGAGAATTCAGAGGAACTTCAAGATATTTGGTAGAGAGGATTTGAGATAAGTGTTTATCTTTGTGACTACATTTGACTTTCATTTAGACTTCTTGTTTGTATGCACGATTTCTAATTTTAAACTCAAGTGTGGTTGTGTTTTCTATATGAATTTTGAGTAGTTTTTTAATTTTTTTCCTAAATATGATAAGTGATTAAGTATTGAAAAGAAGTTGTGTGAAGTATTAGACTTTAATGTTGGAAGAAGTTGTGATGATTTTAAATCTTGTTTCATTTACTTATTAATTTGGCCAATTAAGCTATTAATAATTATTGTGAGAACATGTAAGATCCGAAATAGTATTGTCTCGGTCAATAAATGGTTATAATTACATTTATTTTAAGGTTGAGAATGTAGTTCATGGGGTTGAGTGCAAATAAATAGGGAAATAAACTTTGAATGGTGTAGAGGACTTTAGAGAGAATTTAGAGTGACATGCTAAAACCCCCAATTTAATTTATAGTGTTAGGTTTTGATATGAGATGTTATCCCCCAGGTCGAGGGAGAAGAGGGAACGCTAGAGTGAGAGCTAGTATCTTTCCTACCTAACCGGCCTTCAAGGTTATTCAAACTATATATTAGTCAATGTTTTTTATATCATCTCTAGTAAGGATAAAGAATATTATTTCTCCTATTTGGCACAACACATTTAGCATGCTTCCACAAAATAATTTTTATATTTATTACTGATTCATAATAAGGAAAAATATATTTTATTTAATTGCATTCATCTTAAAAATATTTAGTTAAATTAATTAATTGCTTACTTTATTTTCATAAACCAAAAAAAATAAAATTTTCATTCCTATTATAGCATCTTAAGTTTAAGTAAGAATATTTTGCTAAGTAGATTTTTGTCATCTAAAATTTTTAAAGTGCATATTAAGTGCATATTGCAGTCTTCCATATTCGGGGCTTAATAAAAAAGTCTTATATTACTTGATAACGATACATATATTTGTGTAGTGTTTCATATTTAATTACTAATTAAGAACAACTATTAAGGAAGTTAAGCATATAATCACATACATCACATTTTACATCTATATAGAAGAAAGTCGGAATCATTGGCTTAGCCAAAATGTAATTGATAGAACCTCCTTCAAGTTCTCTCAAATATTCTTTGAGGATAGTTATAGTTCCATTCTAGAAGTTCCTCTCTAGCTAACCCTTAAAGGTAATGCCACCTCTATGGTGTGTCCCAATAATTTGTGGTAAGGACAATACGTAGGGTGATCCTTCTTGTTGACTTCCTTGGGCAACGTGAATTTTGGCTTCTTGATCAGGTTTTGAAAAATCTTCAACACTACTTCATATCTAAAGGAGTAGACTCTGTTCAACTTCTGCCTCAATGTCAGAGCTTTACTCCCATCCTCCTAGTAAGGTTTTGACTGGCTACATTGCTAGTGCTGATAAGTCAATTGTAGCGACTCAGTCTGGATTTGCATTAACTGCTTACCTTTATCAACTGCAGCCACATGCCCTAATTTCTTCTCAAAGGTCTTCGCCTGCTTAAATTTCTTAGCCTTCTTTAAAAATCAAGGCTACTTAGCTTTCTCTTGCAGACTTGCAACCTTGCTAATTAGCTTCTGAAAGGTTTTGATGGTGAATTCCTTGAGCAAGAAAGCTAACAGACTGTGGATGCTCTTGATCAATATCTCAATTGCATGCTGCTCCTAAAGCTAAGGCTCGCATTTCATGATGAGATTCCTCCATCGTAGAATATAATCTTCTAATGTCTCAGTCATTTTCTATCACTCAACCACTAGATCAACAATGATGATATGGTGCTGAGCTCCAACAAACCTCTTAACAAATAGATTTTTCAATTTTATGAAGGTCCTTATTGACCCATTAGGCAAGTCTGCATGCCATTGAAAGGCGACCCCCTAAAGGCTGCTGATAAACTATCTGAACAAAAGCGCATCATTGCCTCATGCGTTGCAACAACTTGCACAAAAATGTGCCACGTGCTGCCGAGAGTTCCCCATCCAGTCAAAGGACTTAAAGGTGGGTGACATAAATCCCTTGGGGTAAGGTACACTATCAAACTCCTCTAGGTAAGGTCTACCCATTGGAACAAATGTACTTCCATTCGACTCAGCCAGGACTCTTTCACTTGCTGCTCGACCAACTGTTTTAAGTTTTTTCTGGCACCAGATTCTATGTTGTATACTTCGTGGGTTGTTCATCTTTACGGGCATTGGTGGCATTGGTGAACTCTTTCTTCTTGTTTGCGATGTGGACAACATATGGCCGATTTACTTCTAACGAAGTGATGTGCGACGACTAGGTTTGACTTTGAAGGGTGCCCACAACAGCCATCATCTCTTCCATCTTCTCCTTCATGCGAGTGATATGCTCATCTCATAGTTGGACAACCCTTTGGAACTCATTAGAGGTGTTCTCCTCAGTGGGTTGTGGAGCATCCCGCAATGACAAAGAGGCCCAGGTCTCAACCATGAGAATCTTCACATATTTCTCATCCATGTAATCAAATAAGTTGAAATCTCCATCATCATCATTTTGTTGTTCCTTTGATAATTCTGAGATATTGATTTTGAGTTTCTCTAAGGTGTCTTCGATCAAATCAATTCTCTTCTAATTGTTTTGAGATCAGCAGTTGTTCCTAGTGAACATCTACACTAGCATCTGATTTTGGGACAACAGCAGGTGCTTCAAACTCAGAATCCTTTATGGTGTAATGGTTCTCCATGTTCGGCGGTGGTATTTGACCAGTAACTTTTGGTCTCCACCTCTTCCCCTTTGGTACTGATGTCCAGAGACGGAGCGTCCTATTGATGACATCATTGTGTTGGAGGGATGGGTGTCCCTTAGTGTGCAAGTTGGATAATGCAATAACTAATCTATTGGCCTCCCTAGCCTTTAAGGGCTCTCCATCTGCAATAACAGATGATAATCTTGGTCCTAATCATGACTTGATCGGTCTTCTACTCGAGGTGTTGACACTGGAGATGGCGGTGGTGGCATCGATGACTACTCGCTCTCTTCGACGAAGCTTTCGGCTATAGAGCAGTGTAGCTGAGTTGTCCTTTTTCAAGATTTCTGCCTTCATCCTAGGAGTGATGGCACATCCCATCCTCTTCATCAATTCATTCACATAACAATTTTCCTTTCAAGCCAATCTCTCAAAAATTGAGCAAACTCGGGTGAGAGGGGTAGACTTTTCTTTATTTTCTTCCCATCCATTTTGAAGAGACGACGACGGTGGTAGCATGGCTGCAATCCAAAAAATGCCTTCCTCTCCGGCAGTAGCAGACGAAGGATGGAACCTACTCCCCTCAAGATGAGGTGAGGTCTCCATTGACTCTATCTCCTTTGACATAGAGGCTACTTCTGTTGGGACTGACTTAGCAGTCTGTGCCCTATGGGCCTTCAAATTTCTTCTCCTTCGGTTCCTTCTCTAAGATCGTGATGGTGGCACAGACTTAGAGCAGGACCCAATCTTAAGATTTTGGACCCTCCCTATTTAAGGGTGATTAAACAGAAAGTTTAGAATCCAAAAAGTAGATTGTACTTGCTCAATGAAGAAATGAGCAAAATATGCTAACATAAAAATAACAGTCTGGCCCACAA
>NW_018165155.1:470057-491759 GCF_001263595.1 Phalaenopsis equestris
TATATATATATATATATATATATATATATATAATTTTGAAAAAATGTGAGACTGAACAGATACTATAGTTTAAATGACCAAGCATAATACTACAAGAGATGCAACAATCATGAAGAATAAACACGTTACTTGTCAATGATCTCGATTAAATAAAATAAAAAAAAAGTTTGTGGCATCTGTTTGATCTGCGAACCTTCTTATATTTTGGTCGACAAGTTCCCCTATCAAATATAAGAATTGGATAGGGTTTATATTACTTGAGTTTTTTAGTTCCCTATAGAGGCAGACCCCTATAGTTAATTGCATCCTAAACGACCAAATTCACTTAAGAAAACTCTTGATAATGACTAGAGGTGTTTATCTTTAAGATTATAAATTTCAATGTTTATGGTTAGACATGGAAAAATCAAATGGGACTGGATCAAATAAGAGCAATTATTTTCGAAATCCAAAAGAAAGAAAAGTAGAGGATGTCATAGATTTTGAGGATTCTCGATGACTTCTTAAACTAGCCTATGGTTTGACTTTGGTTTTGAAAATGATATTACCTGATGTTTAATCCTGCCATTTTTATTATTTAGGACTTACATTTGCATGATATCTGATTTTGTAAATAGCCTGGAAGATAAGAGGATTTATGTCATACCGAATGATAACCTCAAAATCCTAAAAAGAAATCATAAGAGAGTTAGGGCTTAAATTGCACAACATAGCTATGCAAAGACCTAATGATAAAGTGAGGATTTATGTCGTACTAGGCGAGCTACCTAAAAAAACTATGGATAGTTATTGTTTAAACGTTTAGCTGAAGTTCTCCTTGTTTGCTCTCTTGAAGAAAAAAAACTATGGATAGTTATTGTTTAAACATTTAGCTGAAGTTCTCCTTGTTTGCTCTCTTGAAGATGTTCTTCTCTTGCATCCAAGTCGTGCTGCCCTTGAATTGTGCTCCAAGCTCATGGTTGTAGTGGTAGCTCCAAGGTTTGCAATTTATTTTGTTATTAATGGATTTTATCATTGAAATGTTTTTGGGGAGGATTTTAATTTAAGTTGAGCGACACCGATCAAGATCTGACAGTACTGACGTTCCGACATCACTATTTTCTTTTAAATTTAATTGGCATAAACGAGCTATTAAGTTCATTTAGACTGGAGAATTCTTGTTAGCAACAGTAGGTTACCTCATCTGAGTGATCCTCGTAAATTCAAAAAGAGTGGATTACATTCATTTTGAAGTTTTAAAAGTGTATTATGTTTTCTTGTTCTTGAAATTATAATGAAACATGCACGTATGAAAGAGCATTAGAAGTGCAGTTCATAAAAGAAGGCAATAAAACATAATATTAGGTACTTGGACCTATGCTACTATTGTAAAAAGGTTAGTACAATAATATAATGAAATGTAGGAAATTTAAGCAAACTTATGAAACTTAAGCAAATTATGAGAAACTTTTGTACAAGACAACTCTATTTTAAATCATAAGAAAAGTTTGAATCGGATAAAATAAATTATGTTGTCACACATGGAAAACCGGGGCTAAGTGTAAAACATTGGTAAATGTGGGGGCTCGAAGCTGGACCGTGTGCTTTATAATTTTAACTTTTGGTAGAAGCCACCATTCTGGCTATCTAAGGAGGGCAATCCTTAATCTCGATCCAAGTGATTAACCCGTGGACCTTTAAAAGTTCTTTTTTTAACTTTTCATGCAAGTAGAGTTTACTTTAGTGAGCAAAAGTAATCATGTTATAAAAAAGATTTTTGTTAAATATTTTTTTTGTAAAGTAATATAGTCCACCTGCAAATTACTCTAATTAGGCTAGGACTGTCGGCAAACTAAGAGTGTCAGGGGCAACTCCCACAAAAAGCTGGTGAATAGTACCATCAGTCCTATCCTCACTCCTTATTGAGGATCCTTAAGGTAGGATATATTATTCTGAATCTCAATTCGCATCCCACTTTTTGCACACATGAGCAATGTTTTCATCTCCCTTGCCTCCTAGACCTCATCCTTATAGAAGCTTCATGATCCATATGTGGCAAAACTATCCCCAACTGCTCATAAGGATTTAAATACCTTATGTAAGACTTAAACCCTTGAGCATTAGGTTATTAATGAAGAATAAGAAGCGTAGGATATTTTATTGTAATCATTGTATTAACAGGTCCCGAGGTATATCTTGGTGGATCCTTAAAGTTTTATGGATGATTTTCTTCAACAAAGAATAACGAGTTTGAGTGCCCTTCAAAATATTCAAAAGACTGTTAAAGTGCTCGGGGAATGACCCTGAACATCTTTTAGAATCTTCTGAGTTACTTTAAGTGCGTACAAACTTATGATTTTGTTGAATTGATCATTCCTAGTTATTTTATTTGTACTGTTTTAATTATGTTCAATTAACCTTAATATTTTAATTAACTCATGAGTGGGGTGACATTCATTTGATGTCTCACTAGAAATTATGTGGGTCAACATCCTCAAGGGCACGTTAAAATGTTAAGGAATCTCCACCCGTTCAATTGCAAATGAGCTTGTAGTGTTTGACAAGTGTTTATGATTGATTTTGTACTCTTCTAAGCCTCATTAGGTGATGATGGATCGAGCCTAGTTCACAATCAAGCTCTCAAGACTTTGTGGGTAGATTTGTAATTTTAGAAAGAAGGTCAAATGAGATTAACTTAATTATTGTTAAAAGATTGTATCATCATCTAACCAATGATCTTGACCTTCCAATTAGTGAGTTATTATCTTCCTAACATAAGTCTTTCACCTTAGGATCATCCAATTTAATTAACTTCCAAAGCAAAATGATTTGGGAAATTACATTTTTTAGAGAATGAGTTGGTTTCTATCCTTTAACCATTTATGTTTCTATCACTTCAAAAAACAAATTATGATCAATATTACTCTTTTATCCTATGGTTTACCCTAAATTTTTATTAAGGTTAAAAATCTCTTAATTACCATTTTGCCCTTAGGGGTCTCCACTTAATAATTCCTTAAGTTTAACATCAAATGACTTTGAAACTTTGTTGTTACCCCACTCATGGGTCTATTAAAGTATTAGAAGAGAATTTATATTCTTGTAATTTTTATTTAATTTTTTAATAATTATTTTAGTCCAAAAATATATAATTATAAAGGTAATTAATTTAACCAGTAAATTAAAATTTATGTCCTTAAGGAAAATATTGGAGGTTCACTTACGTCAAATGACCACTAGAAATAATTCTTTTGAATTTTTTAATTATATTTTAATTTTTACAACTTTTTGATTGATTTTAATGAATAAATAATTAGAAAATATAGTTTATGTTAGAAAAAATCATTTTTATATTTTCCATAAGTCTCTCTGGTTCCAAGGAACTCAAAGAAGTGAATTTTGTATTTTTTATTTTTATTTTATTTTATGTAATTACTTTTATTCACAAATTAAGAAAAGTAGATATAATCATTAAAACACCTTTTTACACAATTAGAAATTACAAATACCTATTTAAGTTATTTTTTGTGGATATGGTGACATTTAGGGCAATTTGGAGCATTTTCACATTTTTTGTAATTTTTTGTATTTTTAATTATTTTAAAATTACAAAATAGCTTTAAATTGAAGTATTCATTTTAATCTCAATTTTTTTTTCTTAAGTCCCTTTGGTCATAAAAAACACTCCAAACTAATTTTCATATTTTTTTTATTTTTCATTTATTTATTATAATTATCTTAAGACAAAATTAATCTTACTTAGAAAATATATATTTACATAAAAAAATAATTTTTGTGGCTTCCAAATTTTTATAGAGGCCTCCTAGGATGATTATCTACAACTTGGCCCATTTTGATAACTATTTGAATTATTTCGTATTTTCCTAATTTTTAATGATTTTTATTAATTTTAAATAAGAAAATGGCTTGAAAATTTTTTAAATTAAAATTTTATTTTTCTTAATATCCTCTGACCATTATGAACCTTCCAAACAAGATTTTTTTTTACTTATATTTTATTGTTTATAATTATTTTAAATTAAATAATACTAAATTTTTCAAAAATAAGGGCTTTTGACCATAGAGATGTCTTATAACCTTGGAAAAATCATATAAGATCCCTAATATCATTAAAAACAAACCCTTAAAATTTCATTTGATTTAAATAAATATTTAATTATTTATGATTTATTTACTCTCTGAAGTATTTAATATATTTAAAAATAAATAAAAGGAAAATAATTTTAGTTATTAGTCCACATTTTTCTCCTCTGTTCACTGAGCACAAGCGTATTTTATTTTTATTTTTATGAATTTTCTACAGCAAGATATGTATTTTTAAAGTTTTTGTATTTATTTAATTCTAAAATACCCTATTTATCTACTTATCTGAGTCAGCCGCCACGTCAAACCTCAGCAGCTCCGAACACCATGTGTCATTGTTTGATTGGCTCCACTTTACACGTAAGTTGGCCACGCGTACCGCGATTTTCGATCCAAGCCTTCGTCTAACGCGATCTAATTCATCTGTATCTAAAATACTCTATTTATCTACTTATCTGAGTCAGCCGCGACGTCAAACCTCGGCAGCTCCGAAGACCATGCACCATTGTTTGATTGGCTGCACTTTACACGTAAGTTGGCCACACGTACCGTGATTTTCGGTCCAAGCCTTCGTCTAACGCGATCTAATTCATCTGTTCGACACACACAGAAATGGATGATATTCGTCCATCGTCCCCGATCGTCCTAACCCGAGAACTTTTTGTGTTCTAAACCTAATATCTCACTCAATTTTCAACCAAATCACTCGGGGTTTGTTCCTACATCTTCATCTAAGTGAGACAAACCTATCTATATGATTAAATACATATGAAATACAAGTTCACTTCACAATCAATGGAACCAAAGAAAAATTTAGGAATTTCTAGTTATACCTTTGTCCAAGAGGTGATGCCTCGATTGGGTTGGTTGGAGATGATTGCCTTGAGTCCACGAAGCTCCTCAAAGTTTTGGTTTGAGCTGAGGTGCAGCCTATGTATGATTTCGGTTGGAAGGTGACTCAGGCATGGTCTAGGATTATGTTAGGGTGCTCAAGAATGGGGTCTTTTGATTGTGAAAGTGGTTTTGAATGGTGAAGTTTGTGGGATGATTAACTTGGGGTTTTGAGGAGTTTGGTAAAGTGATTGAAAAAGCCATGGATTTTTGTGATGAAATTGAACTCTGACAGTGAAAATGAGTGGCTAAGGATGGTTGGATTGCATTTAGGAAGGTTTGGAGAGGCTCTAGGAGCAATTTGGTAGAGTTTCCCTTATGTTTTGGATGGTCTCTAAGTTTGGTCGTGGAGGGGGGTATTTGTAATTCCGCCAAGGGGGAGGCCTCAGACTCTCATTAGCTTGTGCAAGTAAGCTGAGGTGGAGGGCTGAGCGGCGCAATTAACCAATTGAAGTTTGCCACATTGAATAGATAGAATTTTGGGTTTAAGTCATGGGTGGCGATCTCGATTTTGGGCTTTCCATTAGCTAGGACGGCCGACTAGGCCAAAGGTGGTGGCTAGCTGACTCAAAGAGAAGGCTTAATTGTGATTACCTTGGGAGCTTGATGACTGATGGCATGGTAAGTGGGTTTAGCCAAATAAGGAGAGGAGTTTCCATGATTCAAGGGACCTTTGGTCCATGGCTCAAAAATAGGTTTAGGCTAGGATTGAGGTGGCCAGTTCACATGCATATGATGGTTTGGGGAGATTATGGTTTAATTAAATCAAATGGTTAGGGAAAAGTTTGGTTTTAGGCTTAAAATGAGGTTTGGGCTTGGGCATGAACTTTGAGCCTAGTTTGGGTTTAGATCTAAACCAATTGGTGGTTCAATTTGGCCTAGAAGAATGTCATGAGGGAATCAATTTTAGTGGAAGTGAAATGGTTCAATGGGTCAACTTGGTGAAATTTGGAGTTGGGTTCAATTTTGGGGTAATTGGCTTGGATTTGATTTTTGGGCTTGGAATTGGGTTAAATTGGGCTTGGATTTGGTCTCAATCGGGATTGCACTTGATGAAATTTAATTTGGGTTTGAGATTGGGTGAGCTTGGAATAAATTTGGTGGGAATTGAGGATGATTTGGGGACTTTAGGGATTTAGGGGCAATTTGATAAATTTGGCTAATTTTGGTGGATTTGGGTGCAACTGGGGTTAAGATTGACTTTGGGAATATTTAGAGTGAATTTGAGAATTTTTGCAAATTTTTGGATATCAAGGAATTTTGGTAATTTTGAGGAAAAATGGGGATAGGAAACCAACATGGGATGTCTTAATGGAATTGGAATTGATGGCCATGCAAATCATGAAAACTCCTTCCCTCAGGAGCTACTCTAGATTGTCTTGAACTGTTACTATGTCCCATCACACAAAACATTTACCACCACACGGTAGGTAGAGACCAAGACTTTGAAGTTATATAGTAGTGGGCGACTGAAGATCGTGTTATAAATGGGGGGCACATCAAACACCAGGAATTCCTACATGTTAGTGAATTGACTATCACCCTCTCCTCAGGTGACTGATAGCCCAATTTTCCCAGGTCATCCTTTCATTTGCGAGAAACACCGTACAACGGGCCGGTTGACACAACAAAATGTTTGACGGATAAATGCATTTTTTCAAAGGGTGATTTGAATAATATATTTTCTGAACTGTTAGTATCAACCAAAATACTTTCTATATACTAATTATTGATCATCGTCATAGCTACTATGACATTGTTGTAAATATTCCTCATGGTAGACAAATGTGTGTTAGTAAAATTAAACTGGGGATGAGGCTTTTGCTTTAGACTGAAAACAACAGCATAGTGTTCCCCCATTCAGAGCTTCTCATGGTTGTTCAATCTGATCAAAACTTCTCCCAATATAGCTGGCACTATCCCTATAATGTGGATAACATTGGTTCAAGCGGGCTCATCTAAGTCATCTTTTGTTAGGGGTTTCCACTACCTTTGCGTTTGTGCTCTTGGGACCACAAACTCTTTGCGTTTTCTAGACTACAAATCAAATATTAGACTAGGCTTTAAAGGTGCTTGCACTCCTCTATGTCATGATCATGGTCTTTATGATATTTGTAAAATTTATTCGTGTTTAGGAGAAAAATCTCTAATTCTTATCGATGGAGCTTTTTTTAAGCACTCCTTATGTTGAATAGCTTATATTGTCTCCACAATTTAAACCCTCAACTGAGTGAGTTTTGGTATACCTCGATCAATAGTCAATTGGTTGTTTGATCGACTCCACCTTTGAGAAATTTTGTTAGTCTCTCTATCATCTCGAGACGACAAGCCTCCTTCACATTTAGAACGTGGGCTACCCTTTGCCCTCCACCCATCATCTTGCAAGCCCTTTCTCTTTAGCAGCGATCAGATTGTTCACACTTTTAGTAGGGCAGGTGAACTTATTCCTCAACCACGATATGGTGGTTTACTAACTCAAAGAGTTCAGCTAAGTTGTTGGGTTAATGAAAGCTCAGAAAGTACTTGAATTGTGCACTTCTTAACCCCTGTGCTAGGGCTGCTTGTGCTACCAAAAACACCATATTTTGCACTTCCAATATTTCCTTCTTGAATAGAGTGACATAAGCTTGAAGGCGCATTCATCCTCAGCTTTACATGCCATAAGACATATGAGTCCTTCGGGCTTCAGGGCATTAGGGAACTGCACCATGGACAAGTTCTTAAACTCACTTAAGAAGTTGATAATTTCTGTCGGGAGCCATTAAACCACCTTGAGGGTTGAATCCCTCAATGTGGTGTAGAATAAATGACATTTCAGTGCACTAGAGACTTTGAGAAAGCATACGGCCAACTCGAAGGAGGCTATGTGGTCAACTAGATCACTTCAACTCTTGAATTCCGAAGATGGAATTTTGAATTTCTTGGGGGCTCGACAACGGTGATATGCTAGAAGAACATATTCTCCAACTGAAGGTAAACTTTCATCCACCCCAATCGTAATCTGAACTTTATTTTAGACCCAATACAGTCCATATACTAGGATTCCTCAATTCTTTTAGGCTCCCTTAGCCTTTTGATGGACTTGGGGTTTTGATTCTTCTCAAGGGTTCGACACTTGTGCTCTCCCCTCGAGTATTAAGCCGGTCAATTATCCTATTTGTCTCACTATTTGGTCTTGGAATTCCCAAATTTGTTGTTGCACAAATTTTCATATGAACTTCACATTGGAGGTTTCTTCCAAGTGCATTCTTTTTTTGTTACACGCCCATCTTCTTGTTAATGACATGGTTTCACACTCCTCTCACTTTTTAGAATGGGAATTCAAAACCGTTCTATGGATCACAACCAAGGTATACAGTGATGGACAGATGAGAGGAATCGAGAGAGAAATAGAGGAAGCAAAGTGTAAAATAACACATGTTCTGAGAGGGTGAATTTAATAGTTGTTTTTTTAAAGAAAAGACCCCCCTATTTATAGATCATAGAAGTTTCTAGTAAAATTACATGTTTATCCTGGTTTTAATAGGGACATTACAACTATCATCTCGAGACGACAAGCCTCCTTCACATTTAGAACGTGGGCTACCCTTTGCCCTCCACCCATCATCTTGCAAGCCCTTTCTCTTTAGCAGCGATCAGATTGTTCACATTTTTAGTAGGGCAGGTGAACTTATTCCTCAACCACGATATGGTGGTTTACTAACTCAAAGAGTTCAGCTAAGTTGTTGGGTTAATGAAAGCTCAAAAAGTACTTGAATTGTGCACTTCTTAACCCCTGTGCTAGGGTTGCTTGTGCTACCAAAAACACCATATTTTGCACTTCCAATATTTCCTTCTTGAATAGAGTGACATAAGCTTGAAGGCGCATTCATCCTCAGTTTTACATGCCATAAGACATATGAGTCCTTCGGGCTTCAGGGCATTAGGGAACTGCACCATGGACAAGTTCTTAAACTCACTTAAGAAGTTGATAATTTCTGTCGGGAGCCATTAAACCACCTTGAGGGTTGAATCCCTCAATGTGGTGTAGAATAAATGACATTTCAGTGCACTAGAGACTTTGAGAAAGCATACGGCCAACTCGAAGGAGGCTATGTGGTCAACTAGATCACTTCAACTCTTGAATTCCGAAGATGGAATTTTGAATTTCTTGGGGGCTCGACAACGGTGATATGCTAGAAGAACATATTCTCCAACTGAAGGTAAACTTCCATCCACCCCAATCGTAATCTGAACTTTATTTTAGACCCAATACAGTCCATATACTAGGATTCCTCAATTCTTTTAGGCTCCCTTAGCCTTTTGATGGACTTGGGGTTTTGATTCTTCTCAAGGGTTCGACACTTGTGCTCTCCCCTCGAGTATTAAGCCGGTCAATTATCCTATTTGTCTCACTATTTGGTCTTGGAATTCCCAAATTTGTTGTTGCACAAATTTTCATATGAACTTCACATTGGAGGTTTCTTCCAAGTGCATTATTTTTTCGTTACACGCCCATCTTCTTCTTAATGACATGGTTTCACACTCCTCTCACTTTTTAGAATGGGAATTCAAAACCGTTCTATGGATCACAACCAAGGTATACAGTGATGGACAAATGAGAGGAATCGAGAGAGAAATAGAGGAAGCAAAGTGTAAAATAACACATGTTCTGAGAGGGTGAATTTAATAGTTGTTTTTTTAAAGAAAAGACCCCCCTATTTATAGATCATAGAAGTTTCTAGTAAAATTACATGTTTATCCTGGTTTTAATAGGGACATTACAAATAATTATTACACATTTTAGTATTTGTATCCGACTCCAGGACCCTTTAATATCCATAACTGATGTTGACACCGTTTCATATTCATAAACCACTGGTATTGTCATTCAGTCATCTAATAACCATACGGTCAACTACAAGATCTTCGATCGGCTGGAAGGTCTTCGACCGACCTCCTCTTGAGAATCATTGATAGAAGCTCTTTTGTCGTTAGGGTAAACTTGGATCATCAGCAGAGAGTATATAACTGTAATGTGATGACAGACAATTCTCCTTAGACAAGGGACCTTCTTGGAGGAAATTAGAGTGCCATTTGGTCATCTTTGTGAAGAATCCTGAAATTAGTTGAGAGATCTAGCTATAGATGACTGCTCCTCAGATTAGTTGCTTCCAGTTCTTTCATTCGGTAGGATCGCAATTTTAATTGAAGGAAACGATGCTTAGTGCTCCGTCTTTTGACTTTCCAGATGCAAATCCTTGGTATGTATTTAGCGAGATTCATTAAATATTCTTGAGATTTGTGCGGTTTTATTTTTTATTTATAATTTTAAATTTCCCTTTCAAATCAAAATTAAATTTAACTATAAATGTTAGCCCTTGGTATATATTTAGCGAGATTCATTGAATATTCTTGAGATTAGTGCGGTCTTATTTTTTATTTATAATTTTAAATTTCTTTTTCAAATCAAAATTAAATTTAACTATAAATGTTAGTTTGAAAAGCCGGACAAAATAAACCCTTCGTAAAAATAATTAATTGACAGTAGGTTGACCGTGAAGATCTAACTAGGTAGTCCTAGCGTCCTTCCCCCTTCCCCCTTCCCCCTTCCCAAGGAATCCAACGGGAGTCCATAAACTGTTACTATAATAATCAACAAAAACCGGTTTCCGCTTTTCGTTTCAAGGAGGCGATTAAGATGAAGATTACTGTCATGACTGCAGATGAACAATTCATCACCCTCGACGTCGACCAAGATGAATCTGTAAGAATCCATAGAAACCCTAAGTTATTGACTCTGTTAATCTCCATCATTATGACAATGGCTGAATACTTATGGCATGCAGGTTGAGAATGTGAAGGCGCTTCTTGAGGTGGAGGTGGGCAGTTAGAAAAGTTCTCCTCTCATGGAAAGCTTTAATTTTTGTGATAATTTTTGAGGATTTCGCTTCAGTTGAAAATTTCGATTGCAGACTAGTGTCGCTTTACATCAGCAACAGCTCCATTTCAACGGGAAGGAGATTCGTAACTCGGATCGCTTAGGTTCTGTTGGTGTTAGAGAAGGAGATCTTGTTATGATGCTTTCGTCAAATGCCGGGTATCCCTGTTGCTCTTTTGGTTTTATTCTCATTTCTTCTTAACTCGCTATTACTGATAGCTTGCAATAAAATAAATCATGTAACCAATACATACTTCAGATATGCTATAGTTCATGAAATAGTATATGATACCAGAATCATTTGCTTTCGTCTGAAATCCTGGTGGGATTTTTATTGACTGGAAAGAAGGATTGCAGGGATGCTTTTTATTATGACTATTCATTCAAAAAGTTCATATATGTCGAAAACTTGGCTAACTTCTGTTTTTGGGTGAAGCAAGGCATGTAGGAAAATCAATAATAGAGGATACATATTCTGTAGAACATTGGAAAAGATAATGATCACCCAGACCTTTCTTTATACTTCATAGTTCTGTACTTTGTCCTCTTCTCTTGCTATCAAATTCAACTCGGTGTCCATGGACTCAAATTCATAAAATCTTTTCATTGTATGCCTAGTTTAAAATTGCACAATATGAGGTGTGTCTCAAGGCATGCCCCACCTCAACAAAAGCCTCAAATGTTTGCTTTTGTCCATAAAAACAAAGCTAAAAGTAATATCAATATACCTCTTCTATTAACATTCGCACCTCACATACTAAACAACAATAATTAAAAGAAAAATTTATCTGTTAAAATTTATGTAGTTGGAATTCTAATCATCAAAATAGTTATTATTTTAATTAATATATTTTATTGATGATTATTCATTAAAAAATAGAAAATTATTGAGATTACAAATAATAAGGAATGAGATAATATTACGACTAAGGATAATGTGCGAGATAAACAATTCATTATGCCAATGATTCTAATGAAAATCAATTTGGTGATGAGAGTAATAGAGACTTTAAATTAAAAATTCAAATGTTGGCGACTTGATATATTCTTGTTTAAGTGGAGGTACTATGCGTGAGAAGGAAAAAATAATGTTTACTTTATTTTGATTGTTATGTTTCGATGTTTTAATATTTTCTTCTAATATTTTTATTTTTTTTGATAGCTTAATGTTTGTATAATCCGTCTTATTTCATAATTTAATATTAGGATATTAACATGGTGCTTTTAATTTAAAACAATTTATTATGTTTATTTAGTTAGAATATTGCTATTTTACATTTTTATGTGCTAATAAATTATAATATTAATATATTATTTCTTACTTCACACTTTCTATTTTATATAATATTTATTAATTTACACAATTTTTAAATTTGAGGCTTACGCCTAAAAACGCCTTTAAGATTACACCTCACCTCATGAATGAAAAACACATCAATACCCAATTACTCAATTTTCAATATTTATTTGTTTGCATAAATTTTTTTTTAAGTTTATGTCATTTACAATCTTATTATGCAATCCCATGAGTGCTTGTTGTGCATTTACTCTATTTTTTAATCTTTAATTTTTTAATTTGATCACAATCGTGCTCTGATATTCAAACTCTCTCTCTTTCTTTCTCTTTGTGTGTTTTTTCTTTTACTTCTCAAATGAACCTATTTTCGACATTGAGATATGTCTATCTTTTTCTTATGAATAGTTCTTGAGAACGGGGAGTACTTAAATGCTTTAGGCTATCCTTGTATTGAACTTTTATCATTGATAACTTTCACATCATTGTCTTGGTTTTAATTTTCAATCTCACTCTTTTCATATACATTCTCTTAAAAGTTTTCATTTGAGTTGGTTCAACTTTATTGGCATTTTGATAACATTTCTTTTGTTTCATTATTTTGAGGCAATTATTCCAGGATAATCCCCTCCAATCTTATTTGCGCCAACTTTGTGAATTGATGAAATTAGCTTATTGGATTCTTTTTCATGTGTTCCCAATCATCGATTTTCAACTTATTTTTTGGCATATCTTCTGCAACAAGTCCTATTAGTAGGATGCCTGCCCACGCACCTTGAACTTCTAGGCTCTTGGTCTAACCTTGTTGTCATTATGGTGAATTCCTATTTTCAATGTTATTGCCAATGGTATTTCAATTGGTTGAAGAGTTCTCTTTTAAACTTCCACTATGGTCTTGAAGATTCTACAGTAATATTTGTCTTCCAAGAACACTATAGTTGCTCATTATGTTTTTTTTTTGTTTCTATAGTATGAGTTTTGAAATTTAGATCATTGTCATGTTATTACATTCGATCTTTCAATGTTTTCTATTTGTTTAATTATTTCTAATCCTTGCTAGCTTGTAATGATAATTTGTGTCCATGTTTGACTAACTTGATTGGGTCAACCATAGAAGGATAGGTTTTTAAGAATCTTTTTCATTTGTAAGGTGGGTTCAAATTTCTTTATTGCAAATCCAGTTGGGTGGGGTATATTCAGGTTTTGGTTGCTCTGATTTAAATATATTTTTTAATTTATTTTAAAGTGTGAGGATTGCAAATGGCAGTCAATAAAAGCTCAGAGGCTCTACAAATAAAATCCACCTTTTTTTTTTTGGTTAGATGTACTTTGTTTTTTGTTTGTTAAAATAACTAGTTCTGCACTTTCTTTGAAATACTAACCCTTAGGAGTTGGGGGGGAGGGCTAAAAATTGAATTCAGTGCAAAAGTGTTGTCCATTGTTTGATAACAACAACTACCACATCTATCATTTGATGTTCTTTATTTTAGGATCAGTAAAGTTCATGTGCCTATTTCTTTTGATCTCTTCAACCTTCTTTTCTTTTCCAAGATTGGACAGATTTACTCTCATGGTGGTGCTGCGTCTTGTGTTTTCTTTCTCTCTCTTTCTCTCTCTTTTAATTTAGAACATCAGATCTTGAGGTTGCCATTGGAAGATGACCTCACACACACCTTGTCATGATGATGGGCTTCTTGAACCATTTTTTGTTTGGTCTTTCTCTGTATTTATTTATACAAATAATGATAATAATATTGTTTGAATCAATGATCAATCATTCTTTGATTTTAATCCTTTGATGATAGAGAGTTAGAATGGATTAAATGTGAGAACTTTGAACATTTGAGGAAGGAGTAAAAAGGATCGTTGAGTAGATAGAGAGAGAGACTTTATAAGGGAGGAAGAAAAGGGACCAATGTTGATTGAGGATTGCAGTTGATATGCAATCTTAAAGGTGAAATAAACCATCATAATTTTTTATTCAAAAGATCATACTATTAAATAACATTGTACATACATTTATAATAGATGGTTCAAATTTGAAATAGTTACCATTTATTAGGTTTCTAACATGCTAAACTAAACAAATCTTGAGACAATAAACATGTACACAGACAACATAGGATGCTAGTACACTTACTAATTTAAATAAAACTGGCTTAGACAATAAACATAAACATTACATAATTATATATAAAAGTAAACTCTGTGAATGATAACAATAATCTATTGATGATTCTCCATCCAACCACAAATGTGTTAAACTATTTTTCAAAGTATTTGGATGTTGCAAGAGAAAAAATTGGATGGTCTTTTGTGGCAATACTGAGTTATTGGAATTTGTCTTTGGAAAAGACATCATGAGGGGAAAAAGTCAAAGGGAAATTTATCCTAAGGAAGAAGCGACTTTGGAATCACTATCTTATAGAGAATGACAACACAACATATGTTGCATGTTAGTAGATGCTTCATGTCAAATTCCTTTGAAATTTTCAATTTGCTCTCGAAAATATTTAAATATTAGGTTGTCTTCATTCAAATTGTACAATTTATCGATGATCTTATTCCAAGCAAAATAAATATTTGGGTTGATTAATCAGAAATTAGCTAACCAAGCCAATTAATCAGTCCCAACAATATTTGTTCTTTTATTTTTGTTTTTTTTTTCCTTATGGCTCATGGATTGAGTTAGGTTGGTTATTGGTTTGCCAAGTGCTTGGGTTATTTTGATCTAGGAGTTTGGGATAGATTGGTGTTTCATACTGGTTGGTTCAGTGAATTGATTTATGAATGGATTTGATAAATTTTGGAGGATTTTATGTACTTAAGTTTATGAAATTAGGAAAGATTGTTGTTTGAATTTAGGTAAGGAATTATTTGAACTATTTGAGTGGTGTGGAAATATATGATTTTTTTTCTTAAAGATTGTTTTGTAAACAAATGGTTGAACATTTAGCTTAAGGTTCGTAAAGGAGGTGATTTGTTCGCTTGGATTACAACATACTGTATGATAGGATCGCTCGCTCCGACGTCTCGTAGTGCGTAGCTGCTGGGAAGCGACATATAGAGGCCCAAAAATCTCGTTTTTCTCCTCGAGCTCCGACTTCTCTTTCTCTCGTCTCGGTACAGTCGCGATTAGAGCTACCTGGGAAGGCATCGACTGAGAAACCACGTACAGAGGCACAAAAATCCCATTTTTTATTTTCCTCTCGCGTCTTCTATGAGATACAATCGCGATTAGAGCTAGTTGGGAAAGCAGTGACAGGGAAGCGGCGTACAGAGACCTAAAACTATGGTTTTTTCCGGTTTCATGGTGTTCGAGCCTTATGACGTGATCGCGGCTATAGTGACGCGATTTGAGCTATCAAGGAACGGGCTCGCTACCGAGACCCAAATCTACCATCTAAATTCTCAGCTCGCGCTAATTTGTGCTTGATTTCAACAAACATGATTTCTATGATTTCTACAACTAGTTTCAACTCACAAACACGATTTCACGTACGAAGCTACTGTATTTCATCTTACTTGTACCAAAGCTATTCAGATCGATGACGGGCATACGTTCTTACGATACAAACCTGCGAATAATTGATGGGATTTTAGCGTGAAAGTGTTTTCATGCTTTTTGATCAAAAACTTTTTTGGGAGTGATGGCATTAAACTAAGTGGATGATTTAGAGAAAAAAAAAGTTAGAGAAAGAGATGATTAAAATCAAAGCTGAGATGGAGGAAAGGTTCTCCACTATAGAAGGAAGTTTTTTATCCATGAAAAATCAATTTGATGATCAATTCGAGAGCTTGGAAGAGATGCCGAGGAAGGTTGTTGAGATGCAATCTAAGATCCCGCCGACAGTTTAGTTTGTAAACCCTAGCCAAGAGTTGACCGGTCATTCATTGGCTAAATCGAAAAGGAAATAGATCAGACTAGAGGAACATGAGGAGGAAAACATCCACCATCAAGAATCTCCTCCCAGAACTCCGATTGGGGGTGTATTACGTTGCTTTAATATTTTTTTAGGTTTTAAGCTTTTCAACAAGATGAATTGAAAATAATCAAATGAGTATAGGAGACGAGAACACAATCAGAAATGTACAAATTTTTACTTTTAATTTTAATTGTTTTTGGTAGTAGCTCTTTCATGAATATTTGAATAACGGTTAGTGATAGAAATAGAATAACAGAGAATTTATTTTCACTGTCCAACCGTCTGTTCTCTTCTTAATTAATTGCAAGTCCCGGATTGGTTCTTGACACCTCACTTCTTCTAACTTCTCACTTTGAGAGCCTGGAGTTGCTAAGTAGAGCGGGGCTCAGGATCGGGTGAAAAGTGAGAGCTGCTGCTCTTAGTTACTGTTTTAGGAAAAAATCAGCAATCTTAAGAGAAGTTGAGGTGGTTGGGAGATAATTAAGTTAAACTTTCAAGTATAAATATTTATATATGTTTGTCAAGTTAAATTTTCATTTTTTCCCTCATTATTTTTCTTGTTTTTATCTATATTCATAAGCATATCATAGGAAGGTGGAAGTGCAAAGTTGGGACTTTAAACTTATGAAGGATTTTTCGGTTTGATTATAAGGTAGATGTATATATGTATGAATTGTTAGTCAATTTTAGTGAATCTAAACTTGTTATTTATGCATTCGTAATTAGTGTGATCTACAACAAATTAATTTAGAGTCTGTAGCAGCCTAAGAAAAGAATAAAAAGGTGAAGGAGGAAGGGATCAAAGGAAGAGTGGAATAAGAAGGATTAATGCGAGGAAGTCCATTTGAGGTATGTTTACACAAGTGAATTATGTTTACGGTTAAATCACAATATAAGCCAAATTATGAAAATCTTCAAGGTTTATGAATTTCAGTTGGTTTACACTAGGCAACGAGCTCGAGGCTAGCATTAAGAAACTCATTATATGGTTGCTCCATCAATTTAAGTGAAATTATTTTGTGCTACCATAAGAAGAATAACTCTCTGTAGGTTTTTATGTGATTAAGTGTTGACACCATTGCATTTAGAATTTTTTTGCAAATTGTATATGAATAGTTGTATAAATGCAAATTTGTTGTCACTTATGATACTTATGGTATTACTATGTTACAAATCTAATGACTATGCTTATGAAATCATTATTTGTAAATATTCATTTACGTTGATTAATGCATATGATATATGAAATGCCTATATCGAATGCTAGTTACAGGAATTATGATTTAAGAAATATTAAAAATGATGTTATAGGTAGGTTATTATATGATTACTTGCAAGTACGAATGATATGAAATGATAGGATTCCCGTCTCCTAGTATTCAGATGGTGATAAAACTCCATGAACCGTTGGGTTCAAACGATAGAACATACGAAACCATTGGTAGTATGGGAGTTATTGATAACTGCTATATGGGGGTCAACTTTTATCAATAGTTAATGTGACATTCGGGCTGATTGACGACCTAATGATATGACATGACATGAAAATAGTTGAGGCTTATACAATTAGAAGTGACATTCCTATGATTAGATTGATGACTTTTATGAATATGCTTGTGATTACACGTGTATGAATGATTACATATTTTATATAGCTGTCATGTTTTCTTACATCACAGGTTTCTCAACATAAATATTCCTCTACACCTTCCTATTATACTCCCTCTTCATTCCCTCCAACCCTTCCCCAACTTGTGAAATGGACTTACCGGAGAGCATAGCTCTCGATTCAACAGTCCCGTGGTTCTCGTAAAGCTAATACAATAGGGAACATGTGGAATGTCTTTATTCATGGAAAATATCAAAGTGGAAATGTAGGAAAGGAAAAGATTGTGTTTATTATATTGGTAAAATGAAATTTCCTCTTGTCGATTTCGTCCTGGTGACCCTAATTGAGTTCCACGTCTTTGCCAATCGCTCCAATCACGCTTGTGCTACATAAACCGAGCGGAAATCTTTTTGAGGGAAGAAAAATGAAGAGAAGAAACATAAGGTCATGTGACATTTTAATTGTGATCCAATTAATTTTAACCCTACAATTTCATCCCACGGTTGTGGGTGTGGAAATTAGTTGGTTAGCTACACTGCTGAAGGATTTAATTATGCTTAATTAAAGTGTTAATTAAGTAGTTAATTCAAAATTTCATATATTCCCTTATAGTGTTATATATATCAAATTGATCGATTCAAGATGTATAATTTTATGAAATTGATTTGGTCGGATTTCAGGGAATGTTAAATTTAAGGTATATTTTATAATTATCAAATTTTTTTTTTTTTGAAAATTCAGCGTTACAAGGGAAGCATGATGTGTCCATATAGGCTATGCAGGTCATACCGCGAGCATGGATAGCACTGCCTTAACTACAAGATGGGAAACGCCAGAGACGAGCATATGCCTCCCTGCTGCTTGCCCTCTCCGCCATGTATGATGTGACGAGTTGCAACTTAACTATTGTTCTACTGTACTACTTATTAATTCAATTTTGAACTGTTGTTGAAAAGGTTCTTTTTCTCTGCTTTTATCCATCATTGTTATAATAATTTTTGGGTTTTTTTTTAATGTTATTGTAACCCTCAATATCACGACCCAATCCAGGGCTTGGAGTTAACCAAGATGGGAATGGGTGGTTTGACAGTGGAAATCAATTATCTACTATTCTATTTCTATCATTAAGAATTTAATATTTAAATAATACATAGAAGAGTCACTAAAGAAAGTAGTTAAAATTAATAAGTATAAATTTTGTACCTTTTCGTTTGTTGTTTTCGTATCCTTTTTATATTTGCACCTCTTCTATTCATTATGTTCAAATGTTTAAAACTTAAAAATAATATTAAAATAACATAATGAGTTCGATTTTGTTTCGTCGGCACAGCGGTAAGTAATGTAAACATTACAATAGTCTGGGGATGAAAGCTCTGGTCTACTTGTCTCCACTCGTCGACACAGCGGTTAGTGAACTAACTATCACAATTGTCTGGGGTGCTAGAAACTCAACTGACGCGGTACACTGTCGCCCCCTGCTTGTACCATTAGGGGGTGAAATTATTTTTTAAAAATGCATACGCAAGCATTCACATATAAACTATTTCATTCTTTATAAATATATTATTCTGAGTTCTTTATGTATCTATTAACATGAATACTTATTCTGTTATGCAACTATTCATTATACATGACTTTCATATCATTCATATATCTATCTCACGCATCTCTTACTTATACGTATCTCATGCATATCTATTACTTATATCGTGTATATATTTTCTATCATTCAATGCTTATCTCATTCACATCTCTCATGCATGCACATGTTTTTTTATTGTGCTTATCATACATATATTTCCTATCTAACAATATGAAGAATATGATTAAATTAGGGCATACATGGAGTCAAACTTGCAATCTGAAATATAAAAGACTACTAAAATTTAGAAACATGTTTACTCATCTTAGTTTCCACGCTAAACTCTTAATCTTCGACAGTTAGCTGGAGGTTGCGGTGACTTTTACGTTGAGCGTTGAGATTAATAACCTATAAAAAATAACCTATAAAACATAATATTAAACTTTAAGCTTTAAGTAATTTTCGTAAATTAAATTATTCTTCTTAAATTAGCATAAAATTATTTACCTGAATTTACGGGTCTGTCCTACGACAATCTTTTACATGTTTGACTCGAACTCGCAGCCTCATGCAACCAACCTAAAATCTTAAACGAATCAGGAATTCATAGTATATTACTTCATAAGATGATTGTCGGTCGTTTTAATTTCGTAATTTGAAAAAGTGATGATTTTGTGATTTTGAAAATAATTTAAATATGAATATAAGCTTTTTAATTTTTAAAAGTAACATTTTAATTTTAAAATAGGTGAAACTAAACGAGTCTCACATTTTAAATAGTTTAGATGATTGAATACAATACTACAAGTAATACACTTATCCCGAAGAATAAATATATCACTTGTAATAGAAATTTAATCACCTAGACTAAAGAATTTGTGACATCCGTTTTGGTCTGCGAACTATTTTATAAAAAGACCAACAAGTTCCCCTACTTAACATAAAAAATTAGATAGGGTTTATTTTATCTGGGTTCTAGGTTCTCTATAGATGCAAACCTCTATAGTTAATTACATCTTAAATGACTGGGGTCACTTAAAGAAACTCTCGATTAAGATCAGATGGTTTTGCTTTCAAGATTTCAAAGTTTAGGTTTTCACGATTGGACATGGGAAAATCAAATGAGAATGACTTAAAATAGGAACAATTATCTTAAGGAATTCAAAAGAATGAATAATAGGAGACATCACAGATCTAGGAGAAACCCCGGAGATGTCCCAACTATCATAATGTTCGGTTTTATGTCTTTGAAATGATGTAATTTGATATTTCAATTCTGCAAATTATTTAGGATTTAGGACTTATGTTTACACAATATCGAACTGTGCAAATAGCCTAAAAAGATAGGAGGATTTACGCCGTACCGCGCGGTAACTTCAGAATCTTAAAGTGTTAGGACTTATAATTGCACAACAGAGTTGTGCAAAAGCCTGAAGGGTGATCCTATGGGTTGTTATTTAAACTAAATGAAATGATAGGTGATGTGAAGATGTTTATGTGATGTGTTTTGATGTTTTGCTGTTGGAGATCCACTTTGAAGTTGTTCCTCTTCGCGCTGCCCACGATCCTCGTAGTAGCATCTCCTGGTTTAGTGTTAATCCTATACAACCACTAGGTTTTCCTAAACTAAGACATAGTGTGTATTAAAATAACTAAACATGCAGTATAAAAAAAAAGAACAGTATAGTATACAGTAAAAAAGAAGGACAATATAACATGCTTATAAAAGAAAATACTGTCATGTAAATCAAACCTATACACTTGGGAGGCTCGTTGCTCCTTTAAGTTTAGCTATTATGCGCTGTGTAAAAGGAGAAAGTATGACCTGAAAAAGACTTGAGAAAAACAGGTAAATCGTAGGAAAAAGACAAACAAATAAAACAAAATATAATATCACATATAAAAAGCCAATAATAGGAGATTTGTATGTGATATTGGGGATGTCCCCAATCGCCAGGAGGATCTGAGTGTAAGACAAACTCAAATCCCGGAGCATTGAGTTTCAGTTTTGGTCAAGTTAAGACAAAAATTTCATTATTTGATTTAATTAAATCAGTTATGAACCACAATCTAGTGCACCCTCGTGTCTAGTGTCCGTATAAACTAGGGTCAGATGTTTGGCTTCTTAGGATCATTTGAATATTAGAATGATGAACTCTCTCAAGGTGTGCTCCTAAGACCTAGGAAGCCTACACTATAATTTGGGTCTGAAGTGTTCTAAAGTGTCTAAATTCAATTAAGTGTCATTCAACTAATCCTCGAACATCTTTAGATCAAGCTTAGCTCGCTATTGGACTCCCGGAACAATGAATGATTTGATATCCTATCCCCTCCTTAGATTTTTATCATCTCAAAGAACCGAATTTCATTTTTAATCTTTTGTCACTTTCTCTTTCC
>NW_018165155.1:491771-503152 GCF_001263595.1 Phalaenopsis equestris
TCTTTCCCTCGTATTTTTCTTAAAATTATGAATCATTTTTGAAGATAATTAAATCAGAAATTCTCATTTTTTACTTCACCGTTAAAAAAAAGAAAACAAAATGAACGAAAAAGAGACCAATCCATTTTTAAAACAAAGTTAAATCAGCAAAACTTAAAACGAAATCGTGAATGCATCGGTCAAAAGACGTTTAATTTCGTAAAAAAATGTAAAAAAATGTAAAAAAATGATCGAATCAATCCCAAAATGTGTATAAGTGTCTCCAAGAATCAACACTTAAATTGTTCAAACCGATATATGAAAGCCTCAACATGCAAATCAAATTTTAACGAATAAAGTCTCAAAAATGCAATTTAAACTTCACTGAATAGGGTCTTAAGGTCCTTGAATCAATCTTAGAAAAATATCATTTGCTCACATTTCATAAATGAATCGACCCGTGGCAGTTTTATGAATTTCCAAACCCCACATGAATTCAATTGGCGTCAACCCCATATTTTCTCCAAATGAAATTGTATAAGCCCTTTATATTTCACAAAAGAAATGTCACTAATTAATGGAAGAAATAACTCACTAGCCTTCTAGAAAATCATACCAATGTCAAACTAATTTAATCTCACCATTTATCAAAAGTTTACAATGAAATGTATATCCAATATCTCACAAAAGAACCCAAAGGTATGCTCTCGGGTAGGACCAATAAGGAGGTCCCAAAGACAGAACCAATCCACGGGTAAGGGCCAAGGAGAGGCCTCAAATGCAACAGACCAAAATCTACTAAGTAAACAAAACCACCAAGCCATCCTTTTGACAAAGACAACCCCAAATCATTAAGCTAGACTCACAGCAAAGGCAGCAGACCAAAGCCCCAAATCCAGCTCACGAGGAGGAGCCAAAAGAGAATAGAATTGTTGAGACAGTAAACATGAAACTTACGGTTAAGGTAGCAAACCAAAACCAAAACCCAAATCCAGCTCACGAGAAGGAGCCAAAAGAGAGGAGAAATTACGGGTAAGGCAACAAGAAGAGGAGAGCCCACGGGTAAGACAACCAGAACCCCAGCCAAGCTCCAAATCCAGCTCACGGGTAAAGCTAAAAGAGAAGGGAGCTCAAGGGTAAAGCCAAAAGAGAAGGGAGACCTCCAACCAAGCCATGCCCAACAAAAATATCAATTTAAATCCAAGGGACAATTCTGAGCAGTAAGAGATTTCAGCCAAAATATAATACCAAAAGAAGCTTAAACTGAACCCACCAAAGGGGTAAACTAAGCCCAAAGAAATAGTCCAAACATATAAAGAATTTTTAGCCAACATAACTCACCTAAAGGAGCACAAACCGGGCCTAGCAAAAGGGCAACCCGAACCCAACAAAATGGGAAAATCGAGCCAGCATAGGGAGGGGGGGAGGCAAAAGTTAACAACATGAAGGCTAAACCGAACACTCCAAATGAGCTAAAAAAAAAAAAAAAACATTTTTATCCAAAATTCCCATTTAAAAGAGTCAAAACCGAGCCCAATACGAGGACAAACCAAGCCCAGAAATATTCCAAAATAGCAAAAAAACTTCAGCTTTCATATATTACCGAAAGGAGCCTAATCTAAGCCCAAGAAAGGGGCAAACCGAATTCAATACAGGGGCAAACCGAACCCAATGCATGGTTCAAAACAAAAAGTATACTTCCAAATCAATCCCAAAGAAAAAAACCAAGACCGAGACCACCAAATGGGCCAAAGGAGAGCATATTTTTCCAGCATTTATTGTAAAGCATGAATATCAACAATAAAAGTTTTGATAATTTCATTCCAACATGCATTCAAACAAGGGGGCAACAAGAGAAACATGAAATGAGCCCCAAACATATCTTTTCCAACTCATGAAATGATTTCCAACATGTATTCTAGCAAGGGGCAGCAAGAGAAGCAAGGATAAGCCCCCAAACTAATTTTTCCATCTCATAAAATAATTTTCAGCATGCATTCTAGCAAGGGGTAGTAATAAAAGCAAGAATAAGCCTCCAAACATATTTTTCCATCTCATAAAATAATTTCCAGCATGCATTCTAGCAAGGGGCAGCAATAGAAGCAAGAATGGCCCCTAAACATATTTTTCCATCTCATGAAATGATTTCCAACATGTATTCCAGCAAGGGGCAGCAAAAGAAGCAAGAATGAGCCCCCAAATACATTTTTTTTCAACTCATAAAATAATTTCCAGCATGCATTCTAGCAAGGGGCAACAATAGAAGCAAGAATAAGCCCCCAAACATATTTTTCCATCTCATAAAATAATTCCCAGCATGCATTCTAGCAAAGGGGCAGCAAGAGAAACATGAATGAGCCCCCAAACATATTTTTCCATCTCATAAAATAATTCCCAGCATGCATTCTAGCAAAGGGGCAGCAAGAGAAACATGAATGAGCCCCCAAACATATTTTTCCATCTCATAAAATAATTCCCAGCATGCATTCTAGCAAAGGGGCAGCAAGAGAAACATGAATGAGTCCCCAAACATATTTTTCCATAGACATTTATAAAGGAATAAAAATGTATTTTTAGACTACTCTAGCCATGCCTTCAAATGTTTCAAGCAAAAGAAAAGTAGAGGTCACCCATATATACATGCTTCATTTCTCACAATCCTAAGCAAATATTCTTGCTTAAACTTCAAAATAAACTTCCATACTTCATGCCATCAAAATAATGCAAAATAGAGGAGAGGAGAAGAATACCTCTTTCTAATGCATATTTAAAGCAAAACACTAAAATAAATTGAAAGAAACGCTCCACAGAAATTCTTCTCGAAAACCTCACGCAAATAACCCCTACGGCTTCTAGCTCTCGGTTCTTTAATCACAAGAGTATCGACTAACAGAGAGGAAGAAGAACTCCCCTCGAACAGCGAATCAGAAAGAAGTAGCTTTCCCCCACAGTAATCCTTCCCGACAACCTCACGCAAATAGCCCCTACAACTTCTAGCTCCCGGATCTTTAACCACAAGAATATCGACTAACAGAGAGGAAGAACTCTCCTCAAACAACAAATCAGAAAGAAGTAACTTTCCCTCACAGTAAGAAAAATCCAAGTCTTCTTCTCTCAGAACCCTCCCTTTCTCTCTCAAAAATTTCAACAACCCAACACAGTAGACTAGGAAAACATTTTATAGGCAGAAAAGAGAAGAGAAGAAGCCATCAACCACCGTTCCATGGCCGAATAGAACAAGAGGGACAGAATCGTCACAATAAAGAGGGAGGGCGTACAGCTTCAAGGAGGAGAAGCGTCGGCCAGCTCATCTCCTTGCGATTGGAGAGTCGAAAAGCCAAAGGGAAGCTCGAGGAGACGAGCCGCGAGCAAGAACGACAAGGAGAGTGGCGTGGATCTATCGTGGATCTAGGGCACACGGAGGAGAGGGAGACGAGCCGCGGGATCGAGCCGAACACAAGGCCGAATGAGGGTTTAAGTGAGGGTAGAGGTGTAAATAGGATTTAGGTTTAATATAATTATAATTTAATGATATTTATATAAAAGAAAATATTTAATATTTTGAAAAATAAAAATTTAATTTGTGTTTTATCCATGCATCAAAACATAACAAAATTGGTATCATTTGTAAATAATTCTGACGTTCTGGACGCGCTGACGCGGTCCGTTTCGCCGTCGGAAGTCATTTTGATAAATTTATCGATTTGCGTGTCAATTTTATCGTGTCAGAAATATGACAATATGAGTGTCCTTTCCAACCAAAATTAGTATCCCGGACGCGTTGACGCAGTCCATTTTGTCGTCGGAGGTCTTCCAGAGAAGTTTGCATTTTCACTCGTCTTTTAGGCTCAATAGAAGACTGACCTCATGCAATTTTGTGAATTTTGTGCATTTGGTGTGTGTATGTGCGAAAAAGTCGTGACGATATTTTCTTAGGGCCTGAAATTCTATTGGTAACTTCTCCCTGAGTCTTCACATAATAACCCTTAACCTGCGCGTACATAAGATGATGGTTTTGGACCATAAATGCTAGACATCACAGGAAAAAAGGAAGTGGTTGGAATTTCTAAAAAGTGTGGGTCCCAATTCTAGTTTTCTAAGATAGTCAGTACGAGCCACTGATCTCAACAACTTATCGCAGACTACTAGTAACTTGCATGATCTGAAGATAGATTCCAAATGATTTAACTTAAAAATATGATTAATTTCCCAAAACATACCTTAAGCAGCTTTCTTGGCGACCGACCCTTCTCCAAAGATGTCAAATTTACTTTCTATCACCTCCAACCACACTTCTCCTACGCTGATATCGTGCTAGAACCCTTTTGGAAGCTCGCGAAAGACGTTCGACGTTTCCGACACAATGGACGCCTTCGACGACTACTAGAAAGGAAAAAAGATACAGAAAATAAGGCAAAACTCAGAATGAAAGCAATAGAAAGAAAAGAGAAGGGAAGTCTCAAATAGCTTGAAATAGGGATTAACACTTATAAAATTTGTCTCAGAGCCAAAAATTCCGAACTTTGACACCCATGGGCTGCTCGGTTTACTCTTCACCCGTCCGCCACTTGCTACAGTGTCCGAGCACAAGTGTTTGCGGAGGGCAGACTTCTGCCTCGTGAAACCCTAGAGGGAGGAGGGAACGGGAGAGGAAATATGGAGAGGGGAGTAGGTCACGGCTTACTAGGTGCCGCTCACCCCTTTTGCAGGCTTGCTGCGATCACAACTCCCTCTCTCATATCTTCTGCCGAACGAAACCTCATATCTTCTGTCGAAAGAAATGAGAGGGAGGGAGAGGAGTATCGGGAGAGGATGGGAAATTCGAGAGCTCAGGATGGAAAATTTCTTTAATCAATGCATATAATGCATAGGGTAGGCAGGTTAAAAACAGTGCTGTGGGAATAAAGAGAGTATTAAGGAATAGTTAAGTTTAATTAAAATTAATTCAATTGAAAACTTTCAAATTTCATATTTCACATTTCGTTCATAATTTACGTACAGTACTTCATATGGAATTGATCGACTTTAGTGTAGAATTTTATAAAATTATTCCAATTAAAATCCGAGGGGTGCGAAAATTAGGTTACATTTTAAGTTGCTAAAAAATTTCTCAAATTTCTCAAAAAAATTGATCATTACACTCAACTTGTTGATTTTGTTGGTAACTAGTTTTTTTTTGTTTTATCAACAAGTTCATGCAGTTCCTCCATTCTAGTCAAGCGGTTTTCAAATGGAATATACTTTAAATTTATGATGATCTTCATCAGCTGAATTATCACAGGCCATCCGCCAATGAACTCAGAATAAATCCGGATGGTTCCGCTGCAGATCCTGCTTCATTCCAGCGACAGATTCGTCGTGACTCCCAGTTGATGGGTCAGTTACTGCAGGTAGGCAATGCTGCTCTATTTAATGGAAAATATTGCTGTTAATAATTTGTTTAATCATTTCAGTAGAACATTTTAACCTAAGAAGGCAATTGTTTTATATTTCTTGGAATCCACCTGCTTTCGAAACCTCCAGAAATCCCAATGATTTATCCTGTGCTTCTGCCTTAAAAGTGCATGTTTTCATAGTGATTCTGTAGATTTCCAAAGATTCCTTAAACTTCATTAACATGTTACTATTGGCAAGTATAATTAACCATAAAATTAGCTTTTAGTCTTGTTAAATAGCATACAGACTTTTTTTGGGTTGTATATATTTTTGTCTTTTGTGTTTATCGCCAAGTCTACATTCACTGTTTTTGGAAAGGAAAAAAAAACTATGATTGAATATCCTTCTGCATATTTCTCATCAGAGCACACAATTACTTGTGCGATTGAATACTTGGAAAAAAATAATTCACTTTTTAAAAATAGGAGCTGGTGATTTTTGCTTTCATTCTTCTGTTGTTTCAGATTTTCAATTGCAGTTTCTCCTTATGTTTGATTTTATACTTTTCTTTATCATTTAATGTGTTTTTGTACTATGATTAACTTTCACATTAGAACAGATGGGATTCTCCAAAGGCTTTAAATTGGGTTCTATCTTTTTTATATTTTTTGAGATAAGTTATTACAGTTAAAGAAAGGTTATATTGGTGGAAGAATCATCAAGAGAAGTCTTAGACAAGGGAGCCATTTTGCGATGAGGTTGTTGTTATAATGGAAGCTGAACGAGTTCCTAGAATGTTGGGGGAAAGAAGATTGATTAGATAGTACAACAATTAAATATCCTAACTAGGTTGCTAAAATGGCAAAATTCACACCTGATTTTGTAAGAATTGATATTAGATTTTTCTAATTGGATTGCAGTGGTGGTAGCACATCTTTAATCGCTTTTGTCATTTTATTTTCGAAAATTTAGCTTTGGGCATCCTTGTATGTTTAGCTGAGAAATTTTTTGAGATTTGCAGGCCAATTATATGTACATTGTGCTCTGTAAGGGTTCATCTGGTTGGTTGAAGTTACAAAATTTGTTTTGAAATGGAATTTTTGTTTTTTCTTGGTAATGTTCTATTTATTGTCATTTTCTAATTAAATTACCGCGGAAAATGCTTGTATTAATACTTTTTTGTAAATTTCATATGGCCAATTCTGTCAGAAAGACCTGCTAGTCTTTTATTAATTTGATGGTGCATAGAAGCATTGGTTGTTGCTCTTGATCATCAATTATATTTCATTTTGCAGCTATTTATGTGAAGTTGCTATTATCTATACAGGAAATTTTAACCGAAGATTTTTTTTTCAACTTGCTAAGAATTTTTGTAAACCTTATGAACATGCTCACAAATATAAAAGTATTATAAACACTTCAATACAAGCTTAATTTATAGAACTCTGAATCAAATCATATATGTTTTTGCTTATTTTTCTTTCTTTATACAATCTTTACTATAAGTAACTATTATCTTTGATATCAAGACATAGTTAGTTTATTCTTAATTATCCTTGGAGACGCATCTTAATTGTTTGTAACCTTTAAGTTTTTTCTTGTTTAAATTCAAGTGATTGCTGCACAAACATGATCTGCGAAATCATTGATGATGATATTTTGCATTTTTGAAGTTGATTATTATATATTTACATTTCAGCCTTATTTGGCGTATGTTGTCAATTTAACCAATGTGCATGCATGCACAACATGATTTATATTGTTTTATAAATTCATGCATACCGGTTGTTATATTCTAACATTTTTTTATGGCATATTTGCGTGGATATGGATACAATACCATTTAGTATGAGTTTGTTGGGCCCTAAGAACCACATTTGCTAAAATATTCATGTAGAAAATAAGTTCTAGAGGGGAATATTTCTATTGATCCATATTATTCACATGTGTGTGTGTGCACTGTTAAGTTATTTATTTAAGTATCTAATGTATTTTTCTATTTTTTTCTAGTTTTGGAACCATTTATGATTTTTGTGTGGGCAGGGTGCCATGTTTGGGCCCTCCCACATATTGTATCTGTATCTTTTTTTCTATTTAATATATTAGTTTTTTTGGGCTTTTAATATATATATATATATATATATGGAAAACAATCTCTCCTAATTTACAAACTTACCAAATATATCTAATTTATAATCCTGAAATGAATTATAAAATAACATAGAATATGAAGGGAATAAACTAATTAAGAGTTTCATAAGTTGTCCCAATCAGATCTTCCAGGATCTTCTCAGATTTCCTTCAGAGAAATAGTTTCTTGCTCTATACTCCAATTCTGCACTGCTTCTAGAAATAATCACTTGCTTCTTACTTTTCGAAGTCACCCGATTTCCCCATACATAGTAGTAACATATGGTGGACTTTTTGTTAGTGAGTTCACCAACCCAACCATCATCAGTGTTGACTTCCACATCTGTTCTTGTTTTTCTCAAAAATTAATTCATAATTAGGAGTCTTTTTGAGAAATCTCAAAATTTTGTACACTATGTCCTAGTGCTTTTTTGTTTGGGCTATTCATGATACCTAGGTCCTTAATTTTAAACTTTGGGATAAGAATTTCTTTGATCTTGAGAATCTCTTTTTCATTATGACTTGTAAGAATTATATCATCCGCATATACTATCAATGCAACAGTCTTACATTCTTAAGTGTGCTTTACAAACAAAATATATCAATTGACTTTATGAGTACCCATTAGATTTCATAGTTTTAACAAGCCTTTCAAACCATGCTCTTGATGATTGCGTAAGCTCAGAGAGAGACTTCCTGAGTTTGTATGTCATGTGTTTGTTGGAATTTTTCTAATCTTCATATACACTTCTTTTTCTAGATCTCCATTTAAAAAGTCATTTTTATGTCAAGTTGAAGTAGTTTACATCCTTTGTTAACTGCTAGTGGAAGGAGAACTCTGATAGTGTTAAGTTTGACAACTGGTGCAAAGGTCTCTTTATAGTCGATCCCACAGGCTTAAGTGAAACTTTTTTACAAGTCTGGTTTTGAATCTCTTAATACCCCTATCAATTTTGTATTTGATATTGAATACCCATTTGCCCGCTCCCAACCAGCTTCTTATCCCAAGGGAGTTTATTAAGAATCTATATGCCAATATACTCTAGTGCTCGAATCTCCATTTCAATTTTTTTCTCTATTCTAGATTTTCAATAGCTTTATGAATGGATTTAGGAATCTACATACTATCAAGGTTAGATGTAAAAGTTTTACAGGATGGGGATAGCTTCCTATAAGATACATACTTCTTAATTGGGTATCTAATGCAGTTTTCCTTGTTACCAACATCAAAAGAGGAAGAGAATAACTCACGAGTACTAGACTTCATACCCGAAATTTCAGGTGAATGCAGACTTAGGTTTTGGTTTGAGCTATTTTGTCATTGCAAGTTGTCTTTCAATTGCTTGAGGTTTTTCTTTCTCCTTGTGTGCAAACGAAGTTCTTTATTTTACACTTTAGGTTGGGTTGGTTGGGCATCCTAAATCAGGATAGGAGGGCTAGGTGGAGTAGGTGATGAAATCGTGTAGGTGTCATCAAGTGCATCCAAAAATTGATGTTCGTTTATGCTTTCCCTCTAAACATCAAAATTTGGGTAAAATGATTGATTCTCAAAAAAATTCGACATCCATGGACTTAATAGTATTTTCTGATAACAGGAGAGTAATACTTATACCCTTTTTTGTTGGTGGCATACCCAAAAAAATACACTTGATAAATTTACGATCAAGTTTTGTGTAATTTAAGGAATTGTTTTGAAAAATGGATAGACACCTAAAGATTTTAAGTGATATAGTAGAATAAAAAGCTCCGATATCAAGATAAATAACCATCAAAACATGAATAGGTGTTTTGAAGTTTAGTCTCCGACTAGACATTCAATTGATAACATATGTTACTGTAAGAACTACTTCCCCAAAACAATATTTAGGAACTTGATGTGACATCATAATTGAACGAGATATCGTAAAGAGATTTTTGTTGTTTCTATCAGCTATCTCATTTTGTTTTGGGGTATCAATACATAAACTTACATAGATGATTCCATTTTTTGAAAGATAGGATCTGATGATGGGGATGAAATATTCCTTTGCATTAACGATTTTTAGGATCTGAATTTAATATTGGAATTGAGTTTGAATCACATCAAAGAAGCTTTAGAAGATTTAAGCTATTTTAGATTTCTCATTCATTAGAAATACTTAAGTGGTTCTTGTATGTTTGTCAATAAAGGAGACAAATCATTTAATCCACTTAAGGCTTTCACCTTTGAGGGTTCCCAAATACTATTGTGGAGGTGTGAGGGTTTGTATTGGGTCAAATGATAGTTATTTTTAGTATGTTTGGTAAGTTGACAAATCTCACATTGATAGAAACTTGATTTTTTATTGATAAACAAATGAAGATACAACTTAGTAATATAATTGAAATTGGGATGACCGATACTATAATGCGATAATAAAACTTGTTTTTTGTTAGACATGACTCAACAGAAAAGAGAAGTGAAATCATTTGTGTATTTAGAGGGAGACTTCCCTTAATTATAAGACTTGTGTAATAACCAATTTTGAGAAATTGTTAATTTGGCGACTTAAAAATGTAGAGTTAATTTTATAAAATTCTATGCATCAAATCCATTAATTCAATATGAAACACTCTATTTTAATTATGAATAGATCGAGAGATATAAAGAAATTAGAAGTTATAAGTTTAATTAAGTTAATTAACACTTAATTACCCTCCCTAATCCCAGCTTAGTGGTCCCATCGACTTAAGAATTTATAAGTTTAATTAAGTTAATTAACACTTAATTACCCTCCCTATTCCTAGCTTAGTGTTCCCACCAACTTAACCTAAGCGATTTTAGCCCTGAGATGCGTCGAATGGGAAGCTTCGCATTTCCTCTTCCCCTCTCGGTTGCGTCGCATGAAGTCCTCCATCTCCCGTTCTCTTTGCCTTCTCCCGATCTCTTTCCCCATTCTCGGCGACGCTAGATTGATGGAGACCGTGAGCAGTGAGGACGAGTGACGATTTGGGAGCCGCAGTTCACAGTAGGGAGCTCGAGGGAGAAATCTGTGAGTGTAAACCCTTCTTTCACACTAATTTCGACATTCCCTTCCTCCCCCACCTCATTCTTTTTAACCGAGGGAGCCCGTGATTCCAGCTACAATACTGGAGTCGGGATTGTGTGTGAACGCATGACAGCAAGCGGCAAGCAACTAGGTTTCCAGTCTCCGAGGTGAAACCAGTAAGTACGAAACCCTATTTCACGTTATTTGAGACATTCTTTTTCTTCATCTTGCTTCCATTTTAACATATGTAACAAATTGTGCATATTTTTTTTTCGGTAGTTGTCAGAGACGCTGAACTTGTGTCGGAAGTGTCGTAAGTGGTTTGTGAGTTTTCGTCGGGGGCTTTAGCTCGAGATCAACGATGGGAAATGGAGATTTGAAGTGTTAGGAAGAAGAGGGAAGAATTTTTTGCAGCTGTGGAAAGGCAGTCTTGTGGCGAAAAGCCTAATTGAGGTAAGAAAGTTACTTTTTGTGTTAAATTACTTTGAGCCAAAAATTTATAAAATCCTAAGATATTTATACATTTTAGGTTGTTTATCTGAGGTGATTAGTGTTGACCTCAATTTTCGTGAGGTCTAGTATTCCTCTTAGGGTTTAGGATCTAGCCTTAGGAATCTCCCTTCGACTATCTTAGAACCTTAGAAGTGAGACTCGCCTCATTCTAGAAATTCAACCCGCTTCCGTCCCCTTCTGGAGTTTCGCGTGTGTGGTATTAACTTCTAGCACTTAGAAGGATGAAACCAATATGAGGAACCCAAAAGGGATCCCTATAGGACCTTTTGAGCCTTAGGGTGGCCTTTTGCACAATTCGCACTCCCGCGCGCATAAGCTTCGCAATTCGGAGAGTCGACGCGTCCGATCGCCGCAATTCGCATTGCCTGCATTGTT
>NW_018165155.1:503343-504345 GCF_001263595.1 Phalaenopsis equestris
GTTTTAATTAATATATATATATATATATTTATATATATATATATATATATTTATATATATATTAATTAACCTTTTTAACCCGTTTTCCCTTTCCTCTTTAATCCCTAACACTCCCCTGCGCTCGAGCTCTGTCTCGCGACTCTCCCGTTCACGTGTCTGGCCATTTCCCTTTCTCGGTCTCGAGCTGTGCGAGCTCTTCTTCCTCCACGCGAGGGAAGAGTTGACGGCCTTCCTTCCCGAAGCCGCGCCAGTCTTTTTGAGCCGCGGATTTTCTTTTCTCGGTAGTTTGACTCTGGGAAGTTTGTTCCCTGGTACACTGGAATGACATTTCTCCTCCTCTTCCCGATGTTTCCCTCGCTGCCATTTGCTCTCGTCGCTCGGTCCGAGAGATGTCGTTGGCTTTGCCTTCTGTGGGCAGGGAACATCCCTTTTCTTTTTTGGCTCAATTTGAGTGCCGTGGACCGTGGTGTGTGATCTCTTTTCTCTTCTCCCCCCTTCTCTGCATATAATGATAGTTTTGTTTGAAGTTTTAGGGGTTGTTGAAAAATTGGCAAGAGGAGAGGAAAGGAGATTTCTGGAAGAGCATTTTCTTTGAGTTGGTTTCCTGTGCTGCTTTGCTTTAGCATTCTTGAGGTACCCCATTCTTCCCCCCCTCTTCTTCGGTGCTCTGTTTCTTTTCGGTTTTCCTCTCTGCCGAGGCTTCGAGCTTGTCCCTGTTGGATGATACAGCATGCTAGCTCCCTTTACTTTCATATATTTTGAGGCATTCACTTTAAAAGCATTTGAAGGATGAAATGTGAGCATATTTTAGGATTTAGATTTGAATATTTGCTTAAAGTATTGGAGATATGACATGTTCTTTGTTTATCCTATCATATTTATGTTGGTAGCGATTGGGATAATTGAAGCATGGTTTTTGGAATAATTTCTACTCCTCTTGCAAGCATGTTGGGATGTGTATTGTTAAACTTTCTGCTTATCTTTCGTTTAGCATGAGATATT
>NW_018165155.1:504725-506106 GCF_001263595.1 Phalaenopsis equestris
TGTTGGGCTCGGTTTTGGCTTGATTTGGAGTCACGGTTTTGGGCTTGAAATGGCTTGATCTTTAATGCTTTATGGAAATCTGGATTTCAATATTGTTGGGCTTAGTTTTTGGCCTTAAATGGCTCGGCTTTGGGCTTTTGTTGGTGCTCGATTTTTCATTTCAGGAGTATGGGATGTTGATTTTTGTGGAGGCTTGAGTCTTAACTTTCATTGAGGTGCTGAAGTTCTTTTCCTAGCTTTAAGAGCTCTCGTTTTTGGCCCCTGCTGGACTCGGTTTGGCTTTAGTTATGGGCTGTGTTGGCTCATTTTACCTTTGCTGACTTTGATTCCTACTCCTTACCCGAGAGGTGGCTTTGCTGATTTTAATCCCTATCAGAGGGATGGCTTAGTTCTTTTGATTCTAGTTGGTTTCGGCTCCTATCCGAGAACCTGTGTTGGATGTGTTGTGTGGTCCCTACTCGAAGGCTGTTATGTGGTTGTGATGGAATGATTTGGCAATTTATGAGGCTGCAATTTGATACTTATTTGGTGCCTAGTCGTGGGTTTGTGATGTGTTTGAATCAGTCTCCCCTTTTGGTCCTTTTTGCTAGGCTTGATTGACTTGAATGTTATTGGTGGAATCAAGTTTGCCATCCAAAAAGAAAACCATATTTATTTCAGTTATCCCTTCATTTGGTTAGGGAGGCATAGCTGCCTTTTGGTGGTCCTTTTGTTAGCTCTGGCCGTGAGCCTCTTGTGCTTTGGATGGCTTCTGGTTATGGGCTTTTGTAGTTGCTCTTTGCTATCTTAAACTGTGAGCTCTATTATTGTGAGCGCTATTAGTTCTTTTGGGCCCCTTTATTATCCTAACTATAAGCCTCATTTATTGTCTTATATACTGCCTTTGGTTATGGAGTTTGGTAGCCATTCCTTGCTCTAACCGTGAACCTCTTTTGGCCCCGTTCCTTGCCTTGGCCGAGAGCTTTGGTGGTTGTTTCCTCCTCTCTATTGACCCTGGCCGTGAGTGTTTATTGATTTTATGGAAAGATTTCGCGCTTATTTAATGTATGAGGTTATCTATTAATCTGAAAGTTTGGAGGAATTTTGATCTTAGTATTGAGTTTGGAAATATTGACGGTGGTTTCCTCGCGATCATTTTCTTTCGAAGTTTGGAAAATTTTATATCTCATTTTGGGAGAGCATTTGGTTGATTTGATTAATCCTACGTTCTTGAGGATTGGAGAATCAGCGCAAAGGAATATTTTATGTTTGTTAGGAAAGACCTCGGGCCCTACTTTTCCAGGTCTTTTCGATACGAGTTTTGAGAACTGATTCAATCTCCTTTTCGTTGTTTTAGATGGATCAGTGTCTCCTCTCTCACCCCATTTTTGTTCTTTTATTT
>NW_018165155.1:506278-507296 GCF_001263595.1 Phalaenopsis equestris
TCCTTCACCGACATAAGTCTAGCGGTAGTCGGCTCGAACCTCCTCAGGTTGTTGGCAGTCCTATGCCCGATAGCGTAATCGACTCGTGGACAACCAAAATAAAAGAAAAGATAAGTTTTTGATAAATTATTTTCAAACAAAATATACTTCTCCACGAAACAAAATGGATAACTCTTCTTTGCATGCTTAAGAAGTTGTGTGTATGGCAAAAACATAAATTTTAAAAATACATTTTAAACTTGGTTGTCCACCTGACGAATACCTGTTTAGGCTGGGAAATAGCCCCTAAGTGAGGTTCAAGACACACTTCTAGACGAGTGGTGGGTTCTATACGTTCGGGTGACCGAGTAGCCTTCGTGGATCCTCGAGAATAAATATATCTGAGCCTAGTCCCATACGAGTGCTTGCGGTCCCCCTCATCCGAATTTTGTTTCTTTGTTTTATCGAAGTTTTGGGACATGACACTCGTGTTACTTTTCCTTTCTTTTGGAATTTTCCCCGGGAGTTTTGAGGATTTTCCTTTTACTTGAGTCTTTTTTTTCATTGATTTTTGTTGAGTTTCTCCGCTTTTCCTCGGGTTTCCTGGACGATGTTTCTTTCGGACTTTGTTTTTTGAAATACATTTAGGTTTGCTATACTTAAGGGACAGCGGATCTCACGGGCATACAGGTTTGCTTTACATTTTACAGCACTTAATTTTCCTGTTTCTCTTCTTATACAGCATGTTACACTTGTCATGTTTCTACCTGTTACTGTTCTTCCTGTATAGCATATTTTTCTGCTGCTACCTGTCGTTCTTCATGTATAGCATGTCACACTTGTCCGGTTTCTACCTGCTACTGTCTTTCTTGTATAGCATGTTGTACTGCTCCTGTTTTTGCCTACTACTGTTTCACTTGCATGCTACTGTTTGCTCTTGCATCGCACACTTTACATCTTATAACTTTAAGCATGTTTACCTTTTTTTACATAGAATGTTTAGAGGACTACAACCATAGGGCCGTTTGATTTGATACTA
>NW_018165155.1:508125-546900 GCF_001263595.1 Phalaenopsis equestris
TCATATTTTTTCTCAAATTACATATATATATATATATATATATATATATACACACGTAAATTAAAACGTCCTTCCGAAGCGGGCGACGGGATTTTGATTCCGGCTGCCGACAGCTTCTTACGGGCGACCCCCCCAAACAACCTTCCTTTCTTACTTTTTAGTGCCGACAATTAGTTCGAGGCAAGTGTGTGAAAACTATTTGTAAGACGATTCCATAAAATCAGGTAAATTAATTCTAAGTTTGTTTAACAAGAATTGCTTAAATTTTAAAGTTTAATATTTTGTTTATATGTTATTTTGTTTAACATAAATTTATCGCAATGCTAGCTAGTTACGAAGATTATGATTTTGGCGTGACAACTGAGGCGAGTAATTACATTTTTAAATTTCAGTAATCTTTTTTATTTCAAAATATTTGTTTGACTCCATGGATATTCTAGTTAAGTTAGATTCTTCATATTTTAATTAAGATATGCATGAAAAATATGTATGAGATGCATGATATGTATGATATACTTGATCTGAAAGATAGATATGATAGAATAGATACACATTATAAGCACGATGGAAAGGGATGCATGATATAAATATGAGATATGTATGATGAATAGTTGCACAACATAGTAAATATGCATGTTAGTAAATGTATAAAGATATTTCAGAATATTATATGTTATAAAGAATGAAATAGTTTATATATAAATGTTTGTATGCACATGCTTAGATGAGGATTTTACCCCCTAATGATACAGGTAGGGGACGTCGGTATACCCTCGCGCATAGAGTTTTTCAACTATCCCAGATGATGGTTAGATCACTAACCGCTGAGCCGTCGAAATAATATCGGCCAAGGGCGAGTAGACCAGAGCTTACCTCCCCAAACAACAGTGATGTCTATATTGCTAACCGTTGTGCCGGTGGGATAATATCAGATAGAAGACAGGTAGATGTCTTCCACCCTAGACAATTGTGATGTTTACATCACTAACCGCTGTGTCGACGGGAGCTGACAAGACAATATTGGCTAAGGGTGTGTTAGGTTTTGTTGACGGTGATTCTCATAGAGATAGATGTCTATGTCAAGAGTATATAGTAAATTAAAGATAAAGTAAATGCATATAGAATACTTGAATATTTTCATTTTAGTGGATATTTCACGTATTATTTGAATATTAAACTGCTTGAGATAGAAACAGGATAGTAGAGAAGTTATTTTCATCTCCGACCGTCTGTTCCCATCTTGTTTAATTTCAAGCTCTGAGCCGGGTCATGACAGCTTGATGCATTTCAATGCTGACAATCACCTTCCCTGAATCCTCCAGCTGAAATTCACAAAAGTTAGAATGGAATTTAGTAACACAATTCGGGTCATGAATAAGCTTTCTAGTAGAAAGTAAGTTTCAATCTAGTTGGGGAAGAAAGCTGAATATCTTTGGATACTTTCACATCTCTTTTCCCAACAATCCTGGAGTGAAATCCCTCAGAAATTCTAACAAATTTGTGATTGGTGATTACTTGGTAGTTGATGAGAGCATGCATGTCCCCAGTTATGTGATCAGAGCACTTGAATCTATTATACAATGTCTAAATCCTCCATCGTTAACAAGATAGGAGAATATAATATCTTGATATATCATCAAGCTGGTAGGCTCCGGAGTAGAACTTACCTTCTTCATTTTATATTTGGTCATAAACCCAATTCACATTTAGGGCTGGAAAACTTCTGAGCTGCGGCAAGCTACAAGATTCTTGGCTGCTTCTTGCCGCAGGAGTGGAGAACTCCTGGAAAGCCAGAGAGACCTGCTTACATGGAAGAAGATACCTGCGGCTACTGGCTGGCCCCTGCCTGGGGCTGCTCTGCTGGCTCGGAATGGAGCAGCTGGGTCACCGGCGGATGGCAGGAAGGCTGGGAGGAGCACTTGGAAGTTTGTAGGGAGCTCTGGGAGAAGTCTGCAGGGATGTTGTTGTTGTAGGACGGAATTTGATTGTGTAGAAGAAAGGCTGCTGCAGGAAAGGAGAGTTCAGATGGACAGAGAAGAACAGAACAGGGATTTCTGCTGCAAGGAAGAGCAGTGGAAGGGGACTGCAGAAAGAAATGAGCCTGCGAGGAGGACTTTCAGCTGCTTGCAGGGATGGGCTGCTTGCAAGGAAGAGTTAAGGTGGGGAGAATTCCGTGACAGCAGGAGAAGTGCTGGCAGATGAGAACTGCTGCAGGGACAGTAGGAACGACAGAAAGTCGGCATAAAAGGGTGTTTGTGCTACAGTAGCTTCTTTTTTCTGAAGGAGGGTTCTGCCGCTACTTAAAGAGTTTGGCTGCTGAAAACTGTAGGAGATTCAGCCAATGCTGCTATTGAGAACAACTGATGCTGCTGCTGTAGTTCTGCTGAAGGAGGAAAACTTGCCGGGAAGGGTTTCCTTGCACTTCAGAAGAGTAGAGGCTACCATGTAAAGTTCCAAGGCCTGATTTGTTGCTGCAAGGACACCGCTGCTGCTGTGCCTGCTGTCATTGCTGCTATGGGAAACGGATGCTGAGCAGTCCAGCTGTGGGGAGGATTCAGAAGAAGGCATGCAACCTGCAGGAAGTGTGGGGAGGATTTCGAAAAAGGCCTGCAACCTGCAGGAAGAATGCCGCTTGCAGAGAAGAGGTCTGCTGTCGAAAAGATGAGAATTCCAGCGGCCAGCAAGGGTTCAGGTGAGTTTCCAGTAGCAAGGAGGTCGGCACGGAGGATCTAGGGTAACGCTAATGGCTCTGATACCATATAGAAAACAAGTTTTGGAGAGGAATAATTCTCTTGATCCATATTATTCTCTTGTACGGTATATATTTCTAGGGAAAACAATCCCTCCTAATTTACAAACATATCAAATATATCTAACCTAAATTAGAAAATGAAATATTTCTGAAATAGAATAGGAAGGAAATAAACTAATCAAATGTTTCTTAAGTTGTGCCAATCAAATCTTTCAGGACCTCAGATTTTCTCCAGAATCTTTTCAGATTTCCACAATCCAAATTTTTTTTTGTTTTTTTCTTGAACAAAGTTTGCTTTATCACCACATAATGGTTAATCCAAATTATTATATTTGACGTTAAATATTGGTAAGCTACATATATAGGGACAGTTTTTCTTTCTAAAAGTTGTATCGAAGTAATAAGCCTAATGGAGTTGAGCACAACTTTTTCCTTGAAAATAATATCATAGAAATAAATAATCTGATTTATTTATTTTGGCAAGCATCTTATATTATCCTGAAAGGGTTACTCTTCTTATTTTGTTGATTGTGTGTTGTTCTAAAAGGTTTAATTATGTCAACTTGCAGAGTGATCCAGCACTTGCACAAGCTATACAGGGAAGTGACCTAGATAATCTGCAAAGAATCCTGAGAGAGCGTCATCAGCAAAAGTTGCAGTTAAGGAATAAACAAGCAGAAGAGCTTGTAAGCAGATTTACTTTTCAATTTTGAAAGAGAATAAAAGGAGATTTGCTAGGCCATACAAATTCTTTCTTTTTTTTATTTTTTTATTTTTATTTTTTGTTTCCAAGAAGATTTGATAAACAGTGACTTATGGATCCTTTTTTATCCAATACTTATTGCTAATTCTTTTGGCTCCATTTATAATTTGCTCATTATTTAAATATTCTTGTAAGGCGGACACATTCTTGCTATTGAGACTTTTATGTTTCTATAAGCTTGGAGTTGAATGTTGCGCTTGTGCATTAGACCAATTTTAATTTTATAAATTTTCTACTAATTAACTTTTGTTGGAAATTGTTTTTGAAGTGTTTGTAGTCTTGGTGTTACCTAATTTTCTTCCTGTTATATTTTGAAGTGTGTGGCTGAAGCTCATTAAACTGAATGTTTTTTGCCCCATTCATTATTAGGCTCTGATGTATGCTGATCCTTTTGATGTTGAATCACAAAGAAAAATTGAGGCAGCTATACGTCAGGTTAGTTTTCTTCCATTATATCTTTTTGGCATTGATTTCAGAAGCAACTCTTTTAGCAGCAATCATGGTCTACAGAACCTTCACTGTCAATTTTTTCTTCTATGGATAACTTATTAGATTCGTATTTCATTCTAATGTTTTTTGTTGGCTTGTACCATTACCTTTCAAAAGTTTTTTTTAATTTATTAAATGTAATTATCATTGCCTTATTAGTTAAAGTGCATTTGCAGTTGGAGAGCAGTTGTTATTTCAATAATTTTCCTTACAAGGTTTAGGAGTTGAATTTCCTCCTCCTTGAGATACAATCTTGTCGTTCATGGCATTTTCTACAGTAGTTTAATATATGAACCAATCGCAAAGTCAAACAGGACATCCACACTTCTTTCTTTAATCCATGTCCTTGAGAATTTTAGTTTATTGCTTAATACCATCATCGCTTTGTTTTGGAAGGTAGATTGAGTACATGCTGACTTTGTGCCATTATCTGGTGGCTTGTCTTTTGGTATAAAATTTATTTCTTCTATTTACTTGTATTTGATCTTATTTTAACTTACCATGTTTTAAATTGTGAACATAAGAAGAAGGATAACTTTTTTTCTTAGAAAATACCTTTAACAATATATAAGAGTAAGCTATGATAAATTTTATTCTAGCTTGGTGAGAGAAAATAGGAAAGAGGAAATCAATGAGAACTAATTCCATGCAGGTAGCTCCTTTTTTCTTATAACTTTACATTACTAGCTACGAATGAGTTGGAACACTCCCATTATACCACTGTTTACAAGAGATAAGCTGTAATGAAAAGAGAAACTTATATGCAGAAGCATCTGGAAATGTGAAGTACTATGCACCACAAAAGTAATCAAGCACACCGAGAATAAAAGACATTAAGATTATTTGACTTTAACCAAGTTGATATCTACAGGCGAGCACAGGATTAATGAAGCCAAAATTGTTTTATAAAATTCATGATACTACTGATATTAGAACTAGTTCAAAAATTAATAGGAATGAAAGCAAACTTTATTTGCTCTGAATTAGGGTTACAACATAACACAAATTGGAATGGAAAGCACGACACAACAACAACACTGTTCGGCTAGGGCTGGAAGAGAAGCCCCGAGGACAGTAGTAGTGTCGGCGAGGTGGTAGAGGGAAGGGGAGGGATTGATGGCTGTATGGTTTATTGGAAAAGGACTTAGGGGGCAGTTTGAGGGCTGAAGGAGTGGGCGGCAGAGCAGGTGGCAGAGAAGGAAGGGAAGAGCTACTGGGTGCCTGATGGGGCGATCGGGACAGCCGGAACAACTATTTGTTAGGGCCGACATGGGGTAATGGCTGGAGAGGGAAACAACAGGAGATGCTGCAAAGACAAAGGTGGCAAGGGCGGTTTGGTGGTTGGATTGGGTTGGACAGCAAACCTGAGGCTGGGGAAAGGGGGCGGCTGGTCTACGGGAAGGGTTAGGGGTGGCCGACAGCTACGGGAAATGAAGGAGGAAGGGTAGGAAAGAAGATAGGGGAGGATACAACATTAACTCAGAGGAGGATACAACCGAAGCACCATCTGTCCTCCAATACAGCCCTAGCAAAGGAGAAGAAGACTCTAAGAAGAACCCTGAAATCAACAAACAACAAAAAACTAACCCTAATTCCAGAAAACAACACTTAAAAAGACTCCAATAGCGGAATAACAAAGGAGGAAGGCTCCAATAGGGAAATAACATAAAAGATAAGTGGGAGAAGGAGCTAGCGGCATTATTGCCCCTTCTAATTGGGGCTTGGACCGGTGTTGTTGGTCCATCTTCTAGTCGGTTCAGCCGGCTGACCTCTCAGTCCCGCGTCAACTATGCAATCTTTTCAAAATCTAAGAACACTTGAATATTACGATGAAGAAGCCCAATGAAACTATGACATACATTATTAACTCTCACCAAGTTATCAACGTTGAAGTCAGTTTTGATCAGACCCTAGCTTATATTGCTTTTCAATGTTGAAATTCTATGGCTGTCATCAAGAAAATTAAATAAAATAAAACTAAGTGATTTGCATTCACCCAAGCTAAGAGATTATATCTTGCTTCTTCAATCTTATGAAACTCAATAAGATAGTATGTTGTGGAAACATTTAAGCTTGGTTTCGAAACCCTTGTTGAGAACACCTGCTTATATCCACACACATAATTTGAGAAAGAGCAATAAGCGCCCTTAAGGATTTTTTTGTAAGTTGAAGGAAGGAACTTCCAACATTTATCTTTATGCTAGATTTATTAATTTGGACACTCTTCATGATTCTTGAGATGTGAGCTCCCATCCACTTGAACTAATGACTTGGCACACTGATCTTGAAGTAGAATCATCTTCATTAGATTATCATAATAATATTTTCTCTTTATTTTAGACTTTTTGTAATGCTTCTTAAAACCATTTGTGTTTATTGGACGAACCACTAAAGATATTGAGCATTTATGTCAATAGAACACAATTGCGTGTGCCATGTTGCATGGCATGGCACGGTGCAGTACACCCTCGATGCCATCTATGTGGTGCGGCGCAACAAAATGACTTGCATTATTAGTGCCTTGAAAGTGCATTGGTGCAAGGCGCGTTGTCCAAATGGTGCACTCTAAATTAACTATGCTTATTTAATATAAAATAATAATAATAATAATAGTCTTTTTGGGGCGATTTGGATTGATCTGCAACCATTCACACTTATGTGAGATCCAACAATCGAATGTATGAGGAAGCTTTATGTGATGGGTGCTTCTTTTTAAAGGGATCAGTTAGACTTGCAATCAGGGTCCCTTTTAGGAGAAACATAACAGGAGACTTGGTGACACGAGATAATTGAGTCTTCTCCCTCATCATTACGAATGAGGTCAGGTGCGGGATTTCATCGATTCTGTCGTTTCCAAAGATAGGTCAGACATATCGATCTGTCGTTTTGAGTGAGGTCAGACAACCTTTTCTCAGCCATACCATGTCCAGTTTATCTGGCCTGGCTGAGCTTTTCGGTGGACAGTTAGCTTTGACTATTGACCACCACCCCCAACCATACCACCCAGCCATACCCTGTCCAGTTTATCTGGTCTGGTTGGGTTTCCTTTGTGGTTTGCCGGTTTTGACTGGCTAGCCACACCCCCCCTTGATTATACCCTGTCCAGTTTACCTGGCCTGGTTGAGGTTTTTTTTTGTCTTCTCTTGGGATGCCACCACGACTACTAAGAGAGTCTTTCTTTTGAGGATGCTGCCAAGTGCACTGTAGCTCAGTGGCGCAACGCACTTGTTGGAGGCCTTTTGTTGGCATTAATTTTTGGATGTCGCAAGTGTAGGATGTCTGCTCGAGCACTATGAAACTTTGTTTGATGCATGTGTTGATTCTAGTGGCGCAAGACATCAATTTAAGACCTTTTGACGAGTGTTGAGGGGCACGTTGTCGATGTCGTTTTGCTAGACTCTGGCTCTTGCTTAGGCGATGGTCGGTCAACATGTCATTGGTCGAATGACTTCAATCGGGATAGCGAGTCTTATTTGTTACTTTGCACGCGAAACTGGCTTAAATTGACCCGATCATCGACGAAGCTATTCGGATGACCCCAGACGACAAAACAGACCATGCGAGTACGTTTGGAACGTCGATTTCACATAAGGAGAATGCCAAACTCGCCACGAATTTGCGGGCGATGTTTAAATGCACAAATTATCATTTTTGGCTCGATCATTGAAAAAGTGGTTTGAAACAATCCCGAATGACGAAACGGACCACGCCACTGTGTGCGGAACGTCAAGTTCACTTAAACAGGAAGTTCATTTTGCTGTGAAAACGTGTTCAGGCGAATAATACGGGAACGATAATAATAATAATATTATTATTATTATTATTATCGTTCCCGTATTATTCGCCTGAACACATTTTCACAGCAAAATGAACTTCCTGTTTAAGTGAACTTGACGTTCCGCACACAGTGGCGTGGTCCGTTTCGTCATTCGGGATTGTTTCAAACCACTTATATATATATATATTATCTCATCCTATTCTTTTCATGTGCATGCTATCCAGGAGAAGATCATATTTAAATATTATCGCATCTTATCATGCTTTATCTCACGCGCATTCTATGCATAAAGAAGATCACATGCACCTCTCTCTCTCCTGTTATTCTATTTTATTTAGAACGCATGCGTCTGCCTCCTTATTTCTTCTCGAGACGCTCCAGCTCTCGCGAAACTCCTCTCACCCGCTCGATCTCCCAAACGATAGCCCGGGCTCACCTGCTCCCTCGCCAGATCCCTCCTTCGTGCCGGAGAAGCCCAGCGCCGTCCGCCTGAGCTCCTCCAGTGCTGGCCGAAACTGAGCCGCCACCTTCTTCAGGGTGGTCCGAGCCTCCTTTCTCCTGCGTAACTTTCGACGCCGCTAGCGCCGTTCGGAGCTTCCTTCATCGCTGAAAGCTTCAGCTGCCGAGCTCCTCTTCCTTCTCTTGGCCGACCTCATACCGACATCCTCCCTCTCGACCTCAATGACTCCCTTGGGCAGTGCTCCGTGCAGCAAACAACGATACACAACACTAATTTTTCTTTTCTGTTTTGAACTGCTCCTATCTAAAGCTTGGGAGACAAAAAAAAAAAAAAAAATGAGCTCGTTGCATATAATTTTCATGAAAAATTACCGTAATTCCTTGCGTGATAAGTTTGGGTATGCTTATGCCCGATCAATTATTCTCTAAAGTACGTTTCGGTTATATTTTTATATCTCAAAATTAATTATTTTTGGGTATTTTGCATAACTCATGACCTATATGTTTCTTCTTCCTTACTGCACGGTTTGTTGCGAGGCACGTCGTTGCATGGACTAGACACCGACGGCTTGGAGCAAGCATATAGAATGTGTCTGCAATCGTCACGGTGGTGAGATTTCCCAACTCTTAGCTGACCCTAGGTTTTAGTGGGGTCTAGGTGTGTGGGTTCGATCGCCACACGGGGTGCGTGCGCCGGCGTGAGCTGGTGCGACGACGTACCTATGTGATTGATCGTCGTTTTTTCTAGAGCTAGCCTTTAGGTTAGGACTTCTCATGCGTGACCAAACGTCCCCGTAGAGCTGAGTGTCTCCCCTTTGTTGTGAGTCTTAAATCTTTATCCCGCCGGGTTGAAATCCCAATTTCTCACAGTTTTGATGCTCCTAATCTTCCTTGGGGGGATTAGTTGAGTTCGCTCTTAGAGGACGCGAAAAGCTTTGCAGTTATTCCGTCCTATAAGATTTGTAGAGCTGAAAAAGCTTTGTAGTCAGTTCATTTTACGAACGGTGGAGAGTTTCCCATACGAGAAATCGGAGGGGGAAACCCTCCACATTGTCACGCCAAAGTTGGAGGCGGCGATGCCGCAAATCCAAGTGTGTCAGCGTAGGTACCTATGCGAGGTCGTTAGGACGAGTTTGACGTGTTGTCAAGCGGTTGGGTTTCATTGCATGTGCATAGACCATTTGATGCATTTTGGCATGTTGATCATATTGCATGTCATATGCACGATTACTTGATCGCTTTGGTTCAACTGATCACCCTGGCCCAGTCAACCGACTCTTTTGGTTCGACCGGCCGCCCCGACCTAGTCGGGCTGCCATTTTGCTCGACTGGTCACCACGACCCGGTCGATCGATCATTTGCATGTTATTGCATGTTGTTCCATAGTTTCCATGATCGTATTGCATGTTGTGCATGATCATATTGCATGTTTTTGTGTATGTGTCTGCTTGTTCGTTTGCATGAGCGTCATTATTTGTTTGCATTGCACTTTTGTTTGGTCCACTGCCGTCACGGCATGCCCATTCCTGGGTCATTGTCTCCTCGGTATACTCACCTGCACTGGCCACTATCGTCACGACATGCTCATCTCCGGGTCACTGCCTCCTCTTCATACCCATCTGTCGGGCCGCTGCCGTCACGATACGCCCATCCTCGGGTTACTGCCTCCCTGACTCACCCATTTGTTCGGGCCGCTGCCGTCACGGCATGCCCACCTTTGCCTGAGTCACTGCCTCGGCATTACCCATCTGTCGGGTCACTGCCTTCACTCTTGTCGAGGAGGCACTGACCCGAAGGTGGGCATGCCGTGACGGCAGCGGCCCGAACAAGTGAGTGTGTCAGGGAGACAGTGGCCTGACAGATGGGTATGCCAAGGAGACAGTGACCCGAAGATGGGCATGCCGTGACGACAACGACCCGAACAAATGGATGTGCCAGGGAGACAGTGATCCGATAGTGGGCATGTCATGATGGCAATGACCCGAACAAATAGGTGTGCCAGAGAGACAGTGACCCGAGGATGGGCATACCGTGACGTCAGTGGCCCGATAGATGGGTATGCCGAGGAGGCAGTGACCCGGAGATGAACATGTCGTGACGACACCAACCCGAACAAATGGGTATGCCGAGGAGGCACTGACCCGAAGGTGGTCATGCTGTGACGACAACGACCCGAACGAATGTGTGTGTCAGGGAGACAGTGATCCACGGATGGGCATATCGTGACGGCAGTGACTCGACAGATGGGTATGCCGAAGAGGCAGTGACCCGAAGATGGGCATGCCGTGACGGCAGGGGCCCGAACAAATGGGTGTGCAAGGGAGGCAGTGACCCGAGGATGGGGATAACGTGACGACAATGACCCGACAGATGGGTATGCCAAGGAGGCAGTGACCCGGAGATGAGCATGTTGTGACAGCAGTAGCCAGTGCAGGTGAGTATGCCGAGGAGGCAATGACCCAGAGATGGGCATGCCGTGACGACAGTAGCCCGAACAAAAGTGTAATGCAAATAAGTGATGACGCTCATGCAAACGAACAAGTAGACACATTCATACAAACATGCAATATGATCATGCAAACATGCAATACGATCATGGACAACATGCAATAACATACAATAATATGCTAATGATCGATCGACCGCGTCGTGGTGACTAGTCGAGCCAAAGTGGCGGGTCAACTAGGCCGGGGCGGCTGGTCGAACCAAAGTGGTCGGTCGACCGGGTTAGGGTGGTCGGTCGAACCAAAGTGATCAAGTGATCGTGCATATAATATGCAATATGATGAACACGCCAAAATACATCAAATGGTCCATGCACATGCAATGAAACCCAGCCACTTGACGGCACGTCGAACTCGTCCTAACGACCTCGCATAAGTACCTAGGGTTGACACACTTGGATTTGCGACATCGCTGCCTCCAGCTTTGGCGTGACAATGTGGAGGGTTTCCCCCTCCGCTTTCCTCGTAGGGGAAACTCTCCACCGTTCGTAGGGCGGACTAGCTACAAAACTTTTTCCGCTCTACGAACATCGGCGATCTTATAGGACGGACTAGCTACAAATGAGCAACCATGCGACATAACAACTCGACAAATGAGCAACCATGCGACATAACAACTCGAGCTATCATACTCAAAGTAAATGTTGGATGCATGAAGCAATCCAATAAGGAGGAGGTGCTCCTCTTAATCTTCTCTGATCGAGGTAACCCTACCAAGCATCAAAGCAAATTCAGGTATCAGAGAGCTCCGATAAAACATGGATAAGTGGTAAAACCAATACAATATGTTACTCGACATGACGGACATAACCAACCAAACTGATCGAGAATATCAAAATGTACAGGAGATATGTAACCTGCATATGCTTATCAAATGGGACAAAAGATATGTATCCTGACCACATATCAAACGAGCAACCATGTGTCTAAATAGCCTGAGGTATCATGCTCAAAATATAGTTGGACATCATAGTGTCTCTACAGAAGATGGATCGGTGGTAAAATCGATACATGTCGCTCAACTTGGTGGACAAAACCAACCAAGGTAGTCGAAACTATCAAAATAGGACAGAATGTAGGTATTCTGCCTATGTACAAGATGAGCGACCATATGGCTAAATAGCCTGATGTATCATGCTCAAAGTATAGTCGGACATCCAAGTAATCCGAATGAACATCGAATGAACATGGATCGGTGGTAAAATCGATACAACATGTATGAACATGGATCAGTGGTAAAATCGATACAACATGTCATTCGACTTGACGGACAAAACCAACCAAAGCGGTCAATAAGAAGATATGGTTATATGATCAGGATGACCTAACCATAAGAGTGCTTCCACAAGCACTAACGAGGCGACTCTCGTCGGGGATTCTCCCATTTAGCAAGCTAATGTTTGCTGGGGAGGAATCGAGTATCTCGATGCAGACATGGGTCAACTAGCTGACTGACACAGCAGGTCGTTCGACGTGGTGCATAAAACCAACTAAACCAGTTGAAACCATCAAATGAGTTTAGATATCAAAAATGCCTAACACCAAGAGTGATTTTATGTCAGCACTTGCGAAACAACTTTCACTGAGGATCCATGGATCAACCATCAAACTAATACAACATGATACTCGACATGATGGACAAGACCAACCAAATCAATCGAGAATATCAACAGGGTTACATGACCTAGCACGGTTTAACCCCCAAGAATGCTCCAAGTGAGCTAGTGAGAAAATTCTCGTTGGGGATTATCCTATCACTTAGCAAAGTAGTTTTGCTGGGGAGACATCAAACATCCCGATGTAGACATGGACCAACTGAGCGACTGATACAACATGCCATTCAATGGGGCGGACAAAATCTCCAAACCGATCGAAAGATCATCGAGGTGGACTTACAAGTCCAAACGTAAGCAAACACTAACAAAGTAAGTTTTGCTAAAAGGTCTCTCAGAACTAGCAAAGTAGCTATCGCTGGGAAAGCTCAACAGATATTTCCTGCAAGAACTGGCTAAGGCACTTCTTGTCGGGGAAAATACCGGGGCAAACGTCAGACATCAAAAGTGGCTCTGACTAAGAACATTGATCGGATAGATAATAGATGAAGAGTAAGGCCGATATGACATGTTGCTCTGACAAGACAATGAAAATTGACCAAGTCAGGAATATCAAAAAGAGTGGATGAATAAAACATACCAACTCTATATATGATTCTGCTACAGGAGATTTGGTAGAATGAATTCCGTCGAGAAATTGCCGCCGTATCCAAGAATGGTTGGTCAAAATATAACTTTCCAACCACAAGGGTATATTGCTCTTAGACTGACCCTGAAAACACCCCTCAAAGGGGAAAACACCACACTCATTTGAAGTAAGTGAGAAACCCTAATTCGGACCCACACGTGGTGCCCAACCGAATAGAGGTGGTGAAGAAGGAAGCATGGCTTCCCGCACAAAGATGTATCAATCGAACTTGACCTCGGTCAATCGAGACACCTGAGAAGGGTTGGGCAAAATAAAATGCACAAACTAAATGGTGTTTAGCCATAAGGCAAAAACCAAAATATATCCCATAAGGAGAATACACCACACTCATCTGAAGTGAGCGGGACAAGCATATCCTAAGAAAGGTACTCAGTTTGAACTGTGTAGAATGGGTAACCGAATAATACTGCTAGGAAAGGGCATGACTTTCCTGCATAAGGCAAATATCAATCAAAATTGACGTCCGTCAATCGAGATATTGCAAAAGGTTAGCTAGGCAAAATATGATAACCATGAAATATTCTCCAAGAAATATTATGCGAGAGTATCTCATCTGGTCAAGGGTGAAGGCAGACTTATGTTGATTACCACCTCATCTGGTCAAGGGTGAAGGCAGATGTATGTTGATGATCTTAAGCTAGTAGGCAAGTGGAAAGTGAGACTCATGTATAAGAGACATGTGTTGATCCAAATAAAAGTGGCTGAAGACTACACCATAATTTTCTCCAAGAAATATCTTAATATCAAAAGCAAATCAATGAAGTTACTCAAGTGGTCTTCTAATTTCGACCCAAATCATGAAACTACTACTGTACCGGTATGTTTTAGTTACCTGGTTTCAAGCTGCATTTTTTTTACCATCAGGTTTTCTACTCTATTGGGGTCATCCTTGGGGATCATTTGAAACTAGATCTGTCTACTTTCAACCTAAATAGACTTTCGGTGGTCAGAATACTTGTGGAAAGGGATATTACTTTACCTGATGTTACTGAAGTCTGGCTGGGCATAACCCATAATGGTTATTGACAACAAATCGTCATGGAACACAAACCCCCATATTGTACACACTGTAAGATATTTGGTCATATCCTTGCTAAATGCCTTAAACTTCATCCTAATTTGAAATCTAAGGTTCAAGTGAATAAGGATGAGTCTAACCCCACTATTGTGGACATTTTAGTTCCACCTGAGGAGGATACTACCAGACAGGAGGTGTCTGTTGCACCTGAGGACCCCCCACATGACACTGTTGTTACTGTTACTGCGAGTGATGCGATGCTGACACCTACAAACTCCATAAAAAACAATACTGATGCACTATTACCTATAAATGATAGTGTTCAGACTGATAATCAGGAGAGTCTCGCAACTCCACTTCTTTAAGAAGTATCCGGTGTAGCGGCAACTTATACTTCACATATTCCAGAACCTACTGTGGGTACTAATGTTGGTAATTCTTCAGCTCTACCCCATCAGGCTGATTCTCCGGAGGAGGAATGACAGGTTTACACTTCCAGGAGGAAGAAGAAGAATGGAGATCTACTAGAGCTCAGGAGTCTTATTGATGATACTTTGGTTACTACGGGTAATGGTCAGCACCTTACCAATCTGCTAGCTGGATCCCTATCGAGAACTAGAGTCAGAGGCAAGTCTAGATTGGGATGACCCACACTTTTTCAGCGTGAAGAATAGAGATCTACTAGAGCTCAGGAGTTTTATGGTTGGTTACTACGGGCAATGGTTAGCACCTTACCAATTTGTTAACTAGAACTAGAGTCAGAGGCAAGACTAGATTGGGATGACCCACACTTTTTCAGCACCCGGGTGATTTTTGGGTTCTTTTTATTTCTATATGTACCGATCTTTTACATTTTTTGGTATGTGTTGTACTGTGTGGGTTGAGTGTTTAGGTCCACCCATACAAACCTATCTTGCTACTTGTTTTACCAACATTGATAAGTATAAAGTCGATTTTTAAATTATCAATAGAAGATGAAAAGTGAATTCCATCAACCTTTGCATACTGTTGTACATTTTTTAAAGCATGAATTTTTTTTCAATAACCCTTAAATTAAAAAGAACAAAAAATTACCGATGGATTATATGCATGTAGTTTAGATAAGGATTCCGATGGAGATGGTAAAATTAGCATTGGGTTAACTGTATGTATTAGGGGTGAAGGATTATTTGGTATTTCTTAAAGTTGTAAGAAAAAATGACCACTTGGTCACTAGGTAATATGATTTCAATAAAATTATAATTAGTATTAAATAATATTTTGAAATTCAGGTAATTATGAAAGTTACTAAATACTTCTAGCTGATTGGTTGCTAGCGTATGACCAATGAGGACGGTTATAAAATTTTGTAATTAAAGTGCTCGGCCTAACTTGTGGTTCTTTTAGATGTGAATGCGATTAGCCTATATTTGATCATATAAGTATGAAATCGAAATTGTGTATTGACTATTATTATGAAAATTTATAGATTACTAATTTTAATAATTTCGGAAATTTATATACATATCACACAATTTTTATGCATTTACATATCTAATAGCCACGGTTTGTTATTTATAGTTATAGCTCCATGATGTCATAAGTTTATGCATGAAAATGTGTCATTCACTTTCTGAAAGGTAATGATGGTAATATTTTTATATGATATTAAAGATTTAGGTGGTATGCATATAAATATGAATGCTTAGATGTTAGATATGTAAATATATAATAATTGTGTGGTATGTATGTAAATGCCCATAATAATTTTTAAGTGCAGCTTTATAGCAAAGTAAGAAGAAGAATGGATCATGATCGTCTTAAAGATTTAGTTTATGTTAAATATAATAGGACTTTAATTCATAGATATAACAAGCATGATGTTATTGATGCAATTTATTTTACTAATGAGTGGTTAATAGGAAATATGGATGATCATTCAGTTGAAGATATAATGAATTAATTATTGTGAAGAAGATTTGATACGGAATGCTGTTGAAATAGTTGGTTGTGTTTATAAAAAAAGCGATAATATTCATGAGCTATCTAAAGACAGAGAAGAAATTTTCATATAAGCTTAACATTACTGCAACTGAACTTAAAGATGATGAGGGTGATGAAAAAGAATATGATATAGGATATAATGATGATGCTAATGATGAAAATGAGGTTTTTTTTTGGCTTATGATGACGATACTTTTGTTGATTAGTTTAGTATCATATGACAAATATTATGCTTTCAAAAAACTAGTATAGTTTTGAATTTTAAACGATTGTGGTGTTGACTATTTAGCATTTGAACTTAAGTATTATTTTTGCTATTTTTATTATATGATGTTATATATTTCAATGTAATAGTCTTTCATATTTTTATGCATTTTTATTCATTACTTTTTAACATTTTGTGTCATATTAAAACAGCATGTGTCGTGCCGTGTGATATGTGTTATAGCTCTATGGTGACTTTTGTACTACGGTGCACCATTCACCATGAAAAAATAATATTGAGCCAATTTCAATAATTTTTTGCTTGATATTTTGGAAAAACCTGGAGTGCATCCACTACAAAAAATTTGTATTTTTAAAGTGGCTGTGTCATAATCTTACATGCTTTAATGGTACCACTGGACATTGGGATAGCCTATTTAATGCAAAATTGATTTCTCTAATTATCTGTTAAAAGTCATTCTATAATTTAGTGCTTAACCTTGCTCAACAATCTTTTTCCTAGAATGCAATGCTAAAACACAAATCGCAACTTCATGTAATACAAAGTTAAGCTCTGAGATTGCTTTTCTTTGCACGACGGAAAAAATTATGTTGTATTACAAAATTTCATGTGCATGTGACCTATACATGTTTCTCGGTATGTTGAAGAGAAAACTCATACATGCTTTTCTTGACATGGTGGGGAAGAAGACCTGATAGTTATATGTACTTTGTTGGGCTCTAAGAGGAAAATAAAATTTCATGTTTCAAACTTCAATGTTGGTACACAGACCTTTTCGTGCTATTCATGCTTTTCTTAGGTGTCTCACTCATTATATTCGTCTTTTATGGTGTGGTGGGGAGGTATAGCACTCTCATAGCTGCTTATATGGGGGAGATATCGAGAGGTTGACAGAAGTTTTAGTGAAAGGACCTAAATAGAATAGACTTAAAATGAACTTTTTGGACTTGAAAGTGGGACTGAATGTAAGCAATTAGACAAGCAATCCAAACTCATCATAGAGCTATAACACATATAAGATGGATTCTTAAAATGCCATACATGTAGTGGCAATGGAATTGTAAGGGCCTAAACAGAGAACTTGATGGCTTGTTGAACAAGCATGAACAAACCTTTAATTGACTTCTAGAACAGTTAGAACTATGAACTGTAGCTGCGTCTAAAAATGACTAAATGAGGGCCTTTGTTCAAGGCAAAGAAATGCCATTATGTGGGTCTATTTGAATATAAAATTGGGACTGAATGTAAGCAAAATACACTACTTTAGACACAACAAAATTGCAATTTGTGAAAATCATAATGCGATCTGTATCTAAGAACCTGTAAGTGGAGAGAATGCGAACCTCAAAGCTCAAAATTGATAATTTGTGTGTATTTTAATAACAAAATATCCATATAAACAACAAAAATTGGATAATTTCAAGATTTACATGTGTTTCACAAGGCAATTTTCAACTCAAATACAATGCCTCAAAATTTGTGTAAATGCTTGATAGCAGAGAAAGCCCAAACCACCACAAAAAAGCACTATAATTATTATTGAATTCAAAATGTTGCAAACAAGACTCTTGTGAACATAAAATAAACGAGAACAAATATAAAGTACACCGTAGGGAGATGACGTAGGGAGGGGTTGGTGGCGGTTGGCTAGCAGGTGGAAGACAGTTTTGGTGAAGGCGGCAACAGTAGGATGGGTTGGAAGAGAATCATCATTGACTGAATCTGGTGGAGGGGGCTGAAGCAGCTGTTGAAGCGATGGGGATAGGCTGCTGCAATGGTTGGAAGCAAGTGACAGCGACATTGGCTGAAGGGAAAGATGCCTATCGGTCTGTTTGATAGGTGGAGGAGGTTCGTGGCCTTATGGAGTAGAGATGGAGGGATGGCAAGCTCCTGGAAGGTGGTAGGAAGGGACAACCAACAACAGGAAGAGGGCTGGAAGGGGCCTGTACGGTTGCTGGGAGTTGGTCGGAGGTCTGGGTGGCAGTTGAGAAGGGCCTGGAGGCTAGTGCAATGGATGGAAGGGGACTGGAGGTGTGGAAAACAACAAAGAAGATGCTTTGTGGATGTTAGAAGCAGAGCCTGAGGGGCCGCAGAAGGATAAATGTCTCGTCGTGGCCGAGCTATAGCCGGAGCACCACCCAGATCCTTGGAGACGGTCACCACCTCAGATGAATTGCAACCGGAGCAACTTCTCGTGTCAGGTACAATCACCGGAGGGGAAGAACACCACAAAAGCAACAACTGAAATCAACGATCATTAAAAAAAACTCCTCACCCTAGGCAAACATAACATAATATAAAGGATCATAGCACAAACAAATAGGAAGGAATTTGAAATTGGGATATAAGTGGAAGGTGGTAGAAAAGATAGGCAATGAATAGGGAAGATTTAAAATTGGAACGAAATGATAAAGGGGATAGAAAAGACGAACAATAGAATAGGAAAGAATGGGAATTGGATAGAAATAAGAAAGGGGATGGAATAGGAAAGGGGAGGGGTAGAGAAGGGTTGGTCCGCAGTACTGTAGTAGCTATAGTATTGCGTCTGCAGTAATGTAGCACCTATAGCACCACGACTCTGTAAGCTCCCACGTCAGTGCTTTGAAAAGCATTTATGCTCTCGAAATTGTGTTTTTGTCTTTGAAACTGAACACAAGTGCTTGCATTTGAAGTCATAAAATGTTGCACGGTCAGCCCATCTTTAGAATTGTGTAACTTCTTTAAAAAATATGTAACATTTGCAAACCTATTCATACTCAAACTTAAAACTTAAGCTATTATATGCATCCTCTGAGGCAGACCCCTTTACCTATTAAATAAGGTCGTAAATTTCACTAATCTAGTTCGATGAGACTGATATTTTTTTTGGCAACATTCGTATAATAAATTTCAGGAAAATTGTAATGGATAATGATTTTAATTAGTACTCTCAATCTAGTTAGAATCATTATCGACTGGGAGCCGAATACTTATAGACTTCACCAAATTATTTTTGTTTTATGTTAACATACACTTTTCAATGCCTTGAACAAAGAAAATTTATTTTTAAGAAAATGCAATTACTATGCTAACTGTAAAATCATAAGTTGTAACTCTTAGACTCGGTTCTTTTAATTTGAGGTATAGTCAATAAGGTTTACAGTATAAAGAATATCCTAAATAAACTCAAATCATGTGGAAGCTACAAATCCAATCCTCCGCGAGCAAGTAATGTGAGTTGAAAGAGTTCAATAAATAAAATTTAATAATTCAAAATACCTCGATGATGTTAAAATCTTAACAAGTGGAGATTCTATCTCCGAAGTACCTTTAAACCTTTAAGTAAATTCTTTAAACAAAAATTTAAAAATCTCAAAAAATTTTCAATTTTAAGGCCTAAGATTAAAAATCCATCCATCCATCGTTTACAAAAATTTGATGAGGATTGAGAATGACAAGTTTAGGATGACATTTGTTTACTAAGAGTCAATGTTATATTATCATGTGTAACCCCATGATCACTTTGATAAATATTTTGACGGTGAAGATGTTGCACGTGTCTTCCGGCTCGATGATTTTTTTGACAAATGCTACTACGAAAAGAATGAATATAACTGGGTGATTTGCTGCAAAATGTCATTTTTAAATTATGGTCACAATTAGAGCCCATAAATTTCTCAATGGCCCAAATCCTCTAAATGATGAATTATGGAGTGCTTTTGATAGAACCTGAAACTATATGTGAGCTAAGGTCAACTTACTATTGTCCTCTTAAACAAAAATCCATCATCGTTATATAATATTCCGTTGGGTGGTGCAAAGTAGTTTTAACTTTTAATTGAAAATTTTCTCTCTTAATCGGGAGGAGTGATTAATTATAGTTTTATGCTTATGTGAAATTTAGAATTAGATTTTAAAGTCCTCGTAAATGAATGAGAAATTTGTGTTAGCGTCTTATTTAAAATTCAATGTATCTTCTAAAAATTTTACCTGGATCACACGTCAAGGGGCTTTGAGGTGGCTCATTGTGCACTTGGATTAGGACATAAAGATGTGCAGGATAATTTATACTTGACGTTATAACGACATGTTGTATTACAATAGTAAACCCGCAAGTTAAAAAATGAGAGTCATTTATTACTTTCAAAAGTGTAACTATTAAATTTGGATAAATCGTTTTTATAAAACTTAGAAGGAAAGGAAAATAATTTGGTAATGATTGTTTGGTGTTACATAGGGTCCTCGTGATGAAATATGATCTGGTTGTGCAAAGGAGGCACTAAACAAAAAGAACTGTAGTAGGATAAAATGGTGAAACTTAAAATATGTTTACTTTTCAAAATAGATTCAGAACGTATATTTGAATTATGAGGTTTAACCAAATTTTATTTGATCTAAAATGGTTAAATTTTAAAAGATTTTCATTATTATAGTGATGCTAATTTTTTTGTGAAGAGTGTAGTAAGCAAAGTGAATATGCCCGAGTCTTATTAATTTATATCATTTATTAGAGATAAGAAAAGAATACAGGAGTTGTATAATTGGTAAGAGAAAGGCAATTTATATAAGTTGGACAATTTAGTAAAATTTTCATTGAAAGCATTTGGGATTATTTATAGCTAGGAAGCTAAATGTAAATTCACTAAGAGAAAAAGCTTCTGAAGTCAAAGACTGAACATTTGAGTATAAGGTGACTATGAAAACTACAGTTGATACATTAGCTCAAAAGAAAAAAAAATTGTGTTAAGAGTTGGATTATAATCTTTTCGCGTCTATCAAGCTATTCAGTAGAAATTACTGTTAACATGAGGTCAAATGTCTTATCCAAATATCTTGTACACCAATCTTGAAGCTATAATAGGCCCACAAAAAGAAATGAAACCGATAGTAATGCAAGGGCCATCCATAGTATCAATAAATAAGACGAGCAATCCAAACTCAAAATCAGCAAAAGAATAAAAAAGTGATTATTTGTGTTTAAAGGAAGATTGAGTTTATTTGGCCACCTTGGAAAACTTTTCTTCCCATGGCTTTCCCTTTAAATCCCTCAAAACTATCTTCATTGCAATCCTTGTCTAAACATTCATCTATGGGAAGGTCTTTCATGTATTTTCTCTTATAAACAATTAGTGGATGATCATACTCATAATTATCTTCGGGAGAATTATTGTCAAACAAATTTTTGAGAAAACCTTCATTATTAAGATCACCCCTCAACTTCAACCACTTTCCGATCTACAGATCCCTTATGAGGTGAGCACAAAGCAATGAGAAAAAACAGCAGATTATTTTTCAAAACCCAGGAATAAAAATTGATGAGATTTGAGAAGAATCATCTACGAAAGTAGAAAGAGGGCCAATTCTCTCTTTAGAAGTATCCAAGACTATTGTCTCAAACTATTTCAATTGATTTTGTAAAACAATAGCATTACGGAGAACTAAATTTTCATTTTTATTGGCCAAACTTAAAATTGCAGCCAACCTTTGAACAGATAAATTCTTAAGCCAATTGCTCACTTAAACCATTACCATTTTGGTCAAGATGCTTCAATGGCCTATTAAAGCACTTCCCATCTTTGAAATTATGGCTAAGCAGTGATCTTTTTTTGCCATCATTCACACGAGAATCCATCCCACTAGGACATTCTTCTGAATTACATGGACATCCTCAAATTTCTTGGTACTTTGTTACTAATGCTTGATGTTAGAATTCCTATAACCACTCTATGTGTGAGGCTTGTTATTTTTCAAGACCTAGCAAAGAATGAATAAATAATTATTATCATTCCTTAATATTTTGCAATGTACAAAAGCTTATGGGTTTCTCAATATCGTTTGCTAAGGATATTGATCAATTACGAAGCTAACCTAAGTTTCTTTTTTATATTATAAATGCCCGCCTAAACTAAACTATGGACTGTAGAAGGTCTTCTATTAATTAAACCTATGTTAGAATACACTTTCAAGGGTTTTTGAAATAACTCTCTTGGAAAGAAAAATCATTGCATGATTAATAAGATGAGCACATATATTTGAAAAATAAATCAATGCTGGAACAATGAGAGATTCCTCTTAAAATGTGAAATGTGGTAGTCATTTTGGTTATTCTTATGTGGAATATGAGACATAATATGAATATCGAGGTAATATACATGATTATTATTCATTTTCTTGTAACTTGATCGAAATATATTTGAAGTCCAACATACCAATAATATTGCAACCAAGTTCTAAGGATGCAAAAAAATTTTTTAAGCTCATCAAAACAAGGTTTACCCGTTGAAATTTTACCAGCATGTGTGAATTTTAAAGGCTTTGCTAACAATTTGTCTTCCTAAATAGTTGATAACACCACATATAAACCGTTGAATTTGGAAGGGGTTTTGATGTCAAAACAATGAGGCAGAGATTTGGGACATGAGGGTTGGAAGAAAGAATTTAGAGGGACCACAATAGGAAGTATCCAATCTATGACAAGGAAAAATGACAGATGAAAGTGTTATCAGTATTGGTGTGAAACGTTCTTGAAATAGGGAGAACAGAAACAAATGAAGAGTGGAAAACATCCCCAGCTAACATATAGGATGTGCCACGTTATGCTCCAAAATATGTGTAGGGTTGCTAGTATACACCGAATGTGTTGGTGCCAATGTGCTAAATGATGGAGGGATCTGACCACAATAGTGCTATTGGTTGTAGTTATTGCTTTTGAAGTTAGTTCTATAATTTTAAGCATGTATTACAACTAATGTTTTATTTTGTAGTCTATTGTTTGTTAGGGATCATTACTGTTTTACTTGTAATGGATGCTTTATTTACTTCTCTTATCCAAGGGATCTTTTTCTTAATTATTATTTTTTTTTAAGTAAGAGTGTAGTATTTGATTCATCAAAAGTTTGTGTCTAGTCTTACGAGATACTAAGATTTTTTCTTAATATCTTAATCCACATTTTCTATTCATTATATGAGATGCCAAATCCATCTATTTCTCAATGATATTTTTAAAAAACAATTTGGAATTCGTTGTTGAAAAACAAAGCTCTTAATATTTTTTTGAGGATAATAAAAAAGGTTAAAACGCTTCTTGGACTATTTGAATGAGCCCACTTTAGTCCTAGTCATGCTTTCTTATCTAGTAGTGATGATGGGGGATGAGACTTCTATTATATTAGAAAGATGCACTTGTTTATACGTTTTATTTTTTGTCATCGATTCACTCTTGTACAGCATTGCATTTTACAGTTGGCTGTCTTTCCATCACAACATTCAGTAGTCTCGAGACTATCATGCTCACAAGATAATAATGTTGAGTATATGAGAAATTTGAACAATAGACATGAAAGAACCATAAAGTAGACTTGAATTTGTTGGGTTTAATGATGAATGGCATAATGGAACTTCCTATTTTGTCCATTGTGGGCGGAAGCTTTATTATTAAGTTTTTCATTGTGTTAAGGGGTGTGGTGCTGTTGGCATTTGTCCCTATTGGTCTTGCTAAACAAATTTTTACTTCTTCCATCTATGCCACTGTATTTTTAGTGTGATAGTGATGTACTTGACACATCATTTGGTCCCTTCAACTGAATGAACTTTCAGGTTTGTCCGCATCTGATTTACATTTCTGCTTAACTCTAGAATATTTCATTATCTGCTACCAGAAATACATATACATATCAACTGCAGGAAAATAAAACATTCCATGTGATTTCTATAGAAGATTACTTTTCTTGTATTCCAGTGGTGCATGGTCTATTGACATTAAAATCATATTTAAAAGGAAGACTTGCTCATTTTATCCCATCGTTTAATATATTTTGTTTTTTTGCATGGCTAGTTTTCGCAATTTATATAACTCACTTATTATCATTAAAGTACAGAGAGGCATTGATGAGAATATGGAGGCTGCACTAGAGCATAATCCTGAAGCATTTGCTCGTGTTGTAAGTAACTTCCTTCTTTTATTATTTCTTTTTAAGTAATTGCCACTATTTTTGTTATTTTTGATCCGTTGTTTTTGTTATAGGTTATGTTATATGTGGATATGGAAGTCAATGGCATACCCTTAAAGGTATTTCTATAATATGGTGAATTTCTTAACACTGAGCATTGTGAAACATAGTTTTTATCCGGTAGAAAGCATCATCAAAATTTATTTGAACCTCTTCACATGTGCAGAACAAATGCTGATCGCTGACATATACAAATGTTATGTTTGTAGTGGCTATATTTGATTTCATAGATTTTCACTTTCCCCTCCTGTTAGTGACTAGCTTATCGAGACTTCGTATTACACTTCCGTGGTTAGTTTAGTAGAGGCGGATGATATGCGGCTTTCTGTTACCTGGCTGATACTTATTGAGGTATAGAAAATATTCCTTGCTTGTTATGGGGAATTAAAGATGATAAAGGTATTGGTTCTAGAGCAAATGACAAGTTCACAACATTTCATGTAAGAATGCTAGGGTTCAAAATTACTTTTACATCACTTACTGATACTTATTGAGGTATAGAAAATATTCCTTGCTTGTTATGGGGAATTAAAGATGATAAAGGTATTGGTTCTAGAGCAAATGAGAAGTTCACAACATTTCATGTAAGAATGCTAGGGTTCAAAATTACTTTTACATCACTTGCTTTTTGTAATTTTGTTTGTCGAAGGTTTGAGTAATTATGAAAATAAGTCCACTCAAATTACTTGGGCTGACACTAGTAGGTTACAAAAGATTTACTTTACATGTTTTAAAATATAGAAATGTTGTAAGATAAGAAACAAGTGCAAATCATGTTCTCTGAAGCTATATGGCGAGAAAAAAAAACTCTAGATTCACTGAACTTCACTTTGGATGTCAATAATATTGTTCTTGGAAAGAAACTCTTATTTATGCTACTCTTTTGGTTACAATTGACTGTTAACGAGGTGTGATTGGATTCAAGTAGAGTATTTATGGACTTTTATAAGAAGTGAATTTCTTGATATAGAGAATGGATTTCAAGGCATAGAGCTTAGGTCAGTTTTTTTCCTATCAAATTTAACAAGCTAAGTTATATATCATTTTAATAGCATGTGAAGCTGATACACCATTTCCTCTAGTGAATGTCAATGTTTTCGTGAAATATTTCATTTGCATTAATATACGTACAAAAACTATGCATGTGTGCATCTATGAAGTACAAAAAAGAGACCTATTATGTACAAGTATAATAGAAACTTCACTATTATCATCGACATGCATCAAAACAAAAGAATCACGCGCTTGACCCAAAAAATGAGTGGTCTATTACATTCGTGGGGTGTATGGAAAAATAAAACTTGCTTAAAGTTTAAGAGAAAAGCAAAATCCTGCACTTCTTGTGGTTGTTGCTGCCAAATTACATCCTTCATGGTAGAACATAAAAATTGTATGATATTCACGTTATCTCCTTCAATCATGATACCTCTGCATTCAAACATCCATGATTTGCAAAAATCGTGTAGAGATCTCACGGCTTGATGCTCCACTTATTTTTTCAGAGAATTGAATAAGCGCAAATTGCTTATCATATGAGTGCACGTAGTGAGAGCCCTTGGATTGACTTTGTTATTAGCTTAAATAGTTTAGGACTCGGGCTACTTCATGCTTTTTTATATTAAGCTTTAAGTTCTTATTGAAGTAGCTTTCATCTCTAGTTCTGCAACTATAATCTACATATTTCAGGAAAATATTATATACATTGCCAGATACTATATATATCATTGTTTAAAATTGCACAATATGATATCTACCTTGATGTTTTTTTTTAAATATTTGCAATGATATTTACGCCTTAATAGGTACTACGTGAGACTAATGCCCCACATAATGTGAGGCCTTCTTGAAGCCACACTTTGCTTCAATTCTTATGAGGTTTATCCAATTAGATATAAAGTTTTATTTAAAATATATATAAGTGAAAAATCCTAATAAATATTTTTTACTTGCACATATAATATAAAATCGATGATTCACTTAAAGTTGTTACCATTAACATAGTCATTATTTTAAAATCTAATAAATTTTCTTATTAATAAATATCGATTAAATAAGAGGAATATAATTGAGATTTAAGATTAGGAAAATGAATGAAAAAACATTGGATACAAGTTAGGATAAAATGAGGGAGAAATGAATCTTTATGCTTTCATTGAGTAATAAAGTGATTGGGACATTTGGATTGAAAAAATCTGACCTTAGTGGCTTCTTATAATTTTACTTTAATGGGGAGCGGGATAGAAAATAAGTGTATCAAGTTTATTTTAAATTTTTCTGGTTTTTTAAGTTTTTCTTTTTTGTTCTGATAACCATTCTTATTTTTTAATTTATTTTTTTTTTAATTTAACATGTAAGTTCTCTTCTTAAATAATTTATTATTATTACTTTATTAGGATGTTAGTATATTACATTTTAATGTATTTACAAGTTAGAATGTTAATATATCTCTTCTTATTACATACTTCAAACTTAGTATAGTACTTCTCATTCCATAAGGACAAAAATGTCTTAATACCCAATTACAAAATGGGAAATATTTTCTTTTTTTTCTCTATGGAGGGAGGGTGAATGACTTTTTACTGTTCCCAAGGCCTGAACCCTTTAAATATGAAACTTCCTTACAAATTTACTTTTGTACATGTCAACCATTTGCCACGTACCTATGAGATCAAAAGAGAACTGTGTATAGGAATTTGAAGTGTCTTTCCCGGGCCAGTTTTTCCTTCACATTATATGCCTATGGGGTAAGATGACAATTTATTTTTACCATATACTACTGCGTACTAGTTGTCTATCTCTTTTCCATTTATTTAAGCTCCATTACTGTTGCTTCTTTTCTTTTTGTTCTGATTGTGATTAATTCTGCTCTCTACACATGTTATATTTTTCTTTCTATGGAGTCTTTGGTTCAAAGTTATTACATGATAATATTAGGAAGTCTAACTTTTTGCTAGTGTTCATTGTTATGTTCTCTTTCAGGCATTTGTTGACAGTGGGGCACAGTCTACAATTATATCTAAAAGCTGTGCCGAGCGTTGTGGGTATGATATTTATTATCGTGTAATAAATTATCTGTTTGGTTACTTTTGAAAATAATTATTAATAAACTTGACGTTCATAGAATCTTATCTTTAACTAAGAGAGCATTTTATATCCAATATACTACAAACAATTTTGCGCCTCTAGTTCTTTTACATGTTTTAATCAGAAATGAATGATATAATTATTCTTTCTTATTAAACATTAAATAATTTCGTGATTTTGTGCGAGAATTGCACTTTGAAATATATCTTTTTTTTTAATTCTTTTCAAAATGTCAAAGTGGGAGCTTAGAATTCATAAATAATACGAGTGATGGTTACGATATGCAATTTAAAGGAAATTAACTTTTTGATCTTGTTTAGACATTCCATTTGATCCTAGGGTTATGTTCTATAAACATTCGTGCAATTGTTTCATTTGGGATTTTTTTTTCTTCATTTGATTTACGTTACCTGGCTTATGTTCTGCTACAAGATCAAGGGGAAATTATTATAGTTAATAATTTTGGTTATAGATCCAGAGGCCATGGTAGACTTTACTATGTCTGTTTCGGCTTTTACAGCTGAAAAGATGGCATGTTGGGTTGATGTGAATGGCATGCAGAAGTAAGAAGTAGGTCAACTGACGCGGGAGCTTACGGTTCAAAATTTCCACGGCATTGAAGCTGTTGGTACTGTAGCTGCTACAATGCCATGAGAATAGCTATTGTGGGAGAGGCGCCAAAATAACCCTTTTTTTTTTCTTGTGCTTTCTTGCTTATTATCCTTCATTTATTTTTAATATTTTCCTAGATATATGTTATATTAGAGTTTGAAAGGAAGTATTTTGGTGTGTTTTGCTGAGGACAACCCCTGTTGTCCGTTTTCTCCCTCCGAGGGTTGTATCTTTGAAATGTGTTGTACACCCGAGCACCAATCTTAAGATAATTTAAAGGTCAAAGTAAAAAGATAGATGACAGAAAAGTGTCAAAAATCAATTATGACTATAAAAAGGCACCATGAAGACATGTGACTCTCTTATTAAAGCGGGGACGATAAAAAGATACCATAAATACATGTAACTCTTTTATTAAAGTTGTACTATAAAAAGACACCATAAAGACTTATAACTCTTCTATTAAAGCAGTGTATTAATAAAAAGATAATAATAACTTGTAATTCCTCCATTAAAGTTGAGGCATGCATGCAATTTTAAACTTGGTCCCTCCTATAAATAGGAAGCTCATAGCATATAAAAGTGGGTTCATCTCTCTTGATTTTTCTCATGTTGGGAGAACTCTCTCCCCTTCTCAATGTAACAACTATTTTTTATATTTAAAATGGTCAAAGAGTCTGGAAAGATCCCAGTTTGTTTCTATGAGGCAAGTCTTTGCATGTTATTTTACTTATTTTCTCTTCTTTGTTTCTTTCTTTTTCTCTCTCACGATCCCTATTCCGATTCTTGGGCATGCCTCACAGAATAATTTGGATTCAACATCCTAAAAGGTGCGATGAGGATGGAGCATGCCACCACCAAGAAGAAAAGCGATACCAACGAGGAGAAATACATCTCAGAGACACTCCTAACAGAGAGCGCGTTAGATTTGGAGCCAGAAACGTCATTTCTATTGTCTTATTAGAGGTTTTGGCTTGGAGGTGAGTACCGCTAAACAGATTATCTGCTTCCAACGGTCAAAACAAGTCAATCGACTATACTTGCGCATCGCTTTAGCAACTCCGAGTCACTGACACTTTATTCAGCAAAAAAAAAGGTGTTATTTCACAACTTATCTTGTGCCATGACACAAATTTCTCTGACGTTGTCTTAGGTTCAATTGACACTCAAGGAACTCGGTTCCAAGTGAGCGAATAAGGCGTGAACAACAAAAAAGTCTCATTCAAGGTGCAAAAAAAAAAGGTCTCCCTTTCGGGGCGAGCAAACAGAAGATTTCTCTCGGGAGCAAGGAAAAAAAAGAAAATTTCTTTAAGGGACAAACAAAAAACTCATCTAGGGCAAACAAACAAAATACTACACTCCTGGGCCAAAAAAAAAAAAAACTTCCCTTTTGGGTGAGCAAACAAAATTCTCCCTTTTGGGATGAGCAAACAAAATTAGCAAAAAAAGACTCCCCTCTGGGTTGAGCAAATAAAAAACTCTCTTCCAGGGAGAGAAAAGAAAAAACTACTCTTATGTGCTAGCAAAAAAGACTCATCCGGGGCGAGCAAACAAAAAAATCCACTACAGAGAGCAAGCGAAAGACCCCCCTCAGGGTTGAGCAAAAAAAAAATGAAAAAAACTCTCCTATGGGGAAAGCAAACATAAAACTCCCCTTCAGGGCGAACAAAAAAAAAGTCTCCTCTGCGGAGAGCCAAAAAAAAAATCTTTCCGGGCCGAGCAAACAAAAGAATCTCCTTTGGGGCGAGCAAAGAAAAAACTCCCCTCTAAAACGAGCAAAAAAAAACCATATGAGGTGATCTAACAAAAGACTCCAAACGAAAAACTCTGGCATGAGCAAGCAATCAACAGCTTGACCCAGCAAATGGGATGGGTGAAAACTAAAACTTGAGCTAAATGATATCACAACTAGGAATTTTTCCAAGAGTCGGGTCGTCAGTCAACACAGACAACCAAATCAACGCAAGTAAATACTTCAACACAACATCAATCAAAGAGTCGATTCAAAAAAAAATATTTCTGAGCCTGTGAGATAGCGTAAGAGATGCTAAAAGAGTGTGCAGAGAGTGCCTAAATACGGATTATCATCTGTGATTCATGCAATCATGTTTTTTGCTTAAAATATTTTTTTTGTCCTTATCGCAGCTTTCGCTATCAAGGAACAAGAAAATCAGTAAACTTATTATGTTCACCAAAAAATAGACTTGACTAATGTCGGGACAATTCAAAAAAATCAGTGAACTTATTATATACACCAAAAAATGGACTAGACAAATATCGAGACAATTTAAAGGTCTAAATAAAAAGATAAAAGACGAAAAAGAGCCAAAAAACAATTATGGTCATAAAAAGACACCATAAAGACCCTTAACTCTCCTATTAACATGGAGACTATAAAAAGGCATCATAAATATATGCAACTTTATTATTAAAGTTGTTACTATAAAAAAACATCATAAAGGCTTGTAACTCTCATATTAAAGCGGCGTATTAATAAAAATTTTATAACTTATATTCCTCTATTAAAATTGAGGCAAACATATAATTTTAAGTCTGGTCCCTCTTTCTCCCATAAATACGAAGCTCATAACATATAAAAGGGGGGCTCTTCTCACTTGACTTTTTTCATGTAGAGAACTCTCTCCCTTTATCAATGTAACATTTTCTGATATATAAAAAATGTTGAAGAGTCTGAGAACATCCCTGTTCGCTCCTATGGGGCAAGTCTATGTGTGTTATTTTACTTCTTTTCTATTCTCTCTTTCTTTTTTACTCTCACGGTCCCTAGTAGTCCAATTCTTAAGCATGTCTCACAGGACAAATTTGAATTCAACATGTACATATTGCACTAACCATAAAAAAGAGTACAAAAAGGTACACAAAACAAGTCCTTAGATCTATGCAAAAGAGGCCCTATCATCACGAAAAATAACAAAAGCTCCGATGATTCAGGGACCGTATCAAAAGCAAAACTATGTATAAGAGCCCTTTGGGCATAAAAGTGGATAGTTCTATTGAGTTTCCTAGGAACAAAATGAAACAAAATTTGTCTAAAAGAAGTGAGAAAAGAAAAAGCTTGGAAGTGGTTTGGATTGTTCCTCCAACTGTGCTGCTCCATAGTTCGGCGCATCAAGTTAATAATATTAGCATTATCACCTTCAATGATAATACTTCGAGTCTTGATCATCCAAGGTTGGGATTGAGAGAATAGCCTCAAGCTCCACCATACCATTGTCCCAATTGTCGTTCCATAGCACAAAGAAGGTCCCCAGTTTCATTCCTCTAAACAACCCCATCACCGGCCATATAATTATGCCGCATGACATTATCAACATTCTCCCTCACCCAACCCGGAAGGGGGGCGGGGCACACCATAAGGAGGGAGAAGATAGTCGGGAAGACTGGCGAGCTCCCTAGTGCTCCAGAATTTAATACATATGATTGTTGGTGAGGGCCTCAAGCACATTGGCCGCCATAATAGTAGTAGCAGCAAACAACCTTCCATTTTTCTTGCCATTCCTAGCCCTCCAACATTCATGGATGGCATGACAATAAATACGAGCCAACGAGAAGAGAGCTTTATGAAGTGACACAAGCTGTTGAATCACCTCGTCAGAAGAGCTAAAGAAGGGAATACCAAGCCCCCAATTTCGAAGAAGCTGCAGCATTGCCTCTACCAATTTTCACTTAACTGCAATGTGGTCTCTATCTTCATCCTCCAGACAGCCCCAAGGACAATGTTGGTCCTCTCCAAGCCCATGGGTTGCTAGCCAGGCGTTTGTTGGGATGGCATTGAGCATGAGACGCCTCTAGAAAAATCTCTCCTGTGGGTGTAATCCCAGCTTACTTAGCCACCGAAAATTATTATCCAACTTAAGAAATTGGGTGAAAAAAACAAGGGAGGTAATTGTTCTTGAAAATTGTTGCACGAGCTCAAGTCGGTCCTCCAATTCATTGTTTCTCACATCCACCGAGAGGACATGCTCTAGAGTTGTGTTCTAAGGTTCCAAGTGGTGTTTCGACTGTATCTTGATTTCTTGGTGGTGAATATCTTCCCTACGTTTTCTCGCACCCCTCTCGCTTCGCTACCACACCTTCCTCCTTGCTACAACCGCCCCAACAACATTCTCGTTATTGTTTTCCCGTAGTTCCTTGTTGTCTAGCCATCCTTCTTGCTGTGGCAATTCCTAGACAGTCCTCTTTTGACTATCCTGTAGTCTCACGCCTGCTGCGCCACTACTATCATCATTCTCGCTCGCTATCACCACCACTACTATCGTCATTCCCGTTTGTTGTTCCAACCACTTGGCCAGCTGTTTCCTTCATTTCTGCTTTCTTCCATTGCCGCAACACCCCCCTTGTTGTTTTTCTGTTGTCTAGCTGCCCAAACAATCCACTGCTGCTTGGGTTGTCGCCAATTGTTGCCCTACTATTCCAGTTTGTGACACCCAAATATTGAGAAATCAGGTAAGTTTGGCATAATTGAAAAGTACCCCAAATTTTTCCTATCGCGAAATTTGATTGAAATAATTTTATTAAATTCTACGCATGAAATCGAACAATTTCATATAAAGCACCATGCATGAATAATGAATGGATTTTAAATAAAAAAAGGTTTGAAGTTATGTGTTTAATTAATTAAATTTAATCTTAATTACTTTAATTAGGGTTCGTTTGAGGCTATCCGAAGTAAGCTACAAATATGGGTACCTGCTGATATCGATTTGAGACGAGAAATTCTACATGAAGTTCGTCATTCAGGCTACACAGTTCATCCAAGCAGCACAAAAAATGTATAAGGATTTGAAGTTGGCATTCTGGTGGTCAGGTATAAAGAAAGATGTTGAATATGTATCTCAATTGTAAGCATGTCAGATGTTGAATATGTATCCACTAAATATGTCTGTCTGATTGCTACAATCATTGTCGATGCCTTAATAGAAATGAGAAGAAATTGCTATGAATTTTGTTATGTGGTTCCCTCAATCTAGAGAAGGGTGGGTCACAACAACATTTCGGTCATTACTGATAGGCTAACCAAGTTAGCTTACCTTTTACCTATCAGACAGACATATTCAGTGGAAAAGTTGGTCAGATTATATGTCAAAGAAATTATCATATTGAATGGTATTTGAAACGTTGTTGTTTCTGACAGAGATGGAAAATTCACGTTTATGTTGTAGAAAAACATTCAACAAGCTTTGGGTACACAAATTGTATTTCAGCACTGCATTTCATCCTCAAAGTGACGAACAATTAGAAAGAACAATTCAAGTATTTGAAGATCTATTAAGGCTTTGTGTTGTCGACTTTGGAGGTAATTGAGAAGATCATATTCCAAAGATTGAGTTTGCTTACAACAACCGTCATTAATGCAGTATCAAAATGGCTCCTTATGAAGCACTGTATGGCAGAAAGCGCAGAACTCCATTCAGTTGGGTCGAAGTGGGTGAACTTCAAATGTGAGGTCCTGAGTGTTGATGAAGCCACAGAGAAAATTAGGTTAATCAGAGAGATTAAAAGCTGCTCAGGATCGACAAAAGAAATATTATGACGCAAAGCACAAAACAATTGAATTTGAAGTTGGAAATTTTGTATTTTTGAAAATTAGGCCAATGAAAGTTACAACTAGATTTGGTCAAGGAAATAAGCTGAGTCTACGGTAGATTGGTCCTTTTGAAATTATAGAAACGATTGGTCCAATTGCCTACAGATTAGTGTTACCTTTAGCGTTACCTGCAGACATGTCAGATATATATGATGTATTTCACATTTCAATGTTGCGCAAATCAGTTTTAAATTCAAGAGCAGAGAATTCCACATGAAAATATTGAAGTACATAAAAATTTAACATATATTGAAGAATCTGAGAAGATTTTAACAATTGTTGTTAAGAGGCTCAGAAAAAGACAGTGTAAAAAAAAGATAAAGTGGAAGCACCTAAAAAGTATGCATGGGAAAAGAAGAATATATGCTACAAAAATATCGCTTCCTATTCCAGTAAAGTCAAGAAATTTTGAGGATGAAAGGTGAGAGCTGTAACACTCAAATTTTGAGAAATCAGGTGAGTTCATAATTGAAAAGTGCTCCAAATTTTTCGCTTCCAGAAATTTGATTGAAATAATTTTATTAAATTCTAAACATAAATTCGATCAATTCTATGTAAAGCACCATGCATGAATAATGAATGATTGGGAAATAAAAAAAAGGTTTGCAGTTATACATTATTTATTCTATTCACTCGGTCGATTAGAGCTTTTGTGAGCTTTGCAATTTCCTCCCTTCCCGACTTCTTTTGATTTCCTTCCCTCTCACGATTCCCCTCTCTGTCACGCTCTGTTGAAGTAGGCAAGACCTGCGACGCCTTGCTACAGTGCAAGGGGCGACCATAGTGAACAGGCAGACAAATCGAGCAGCGATCCTGAAGCCGCAACTACTATCTAGGGCTCCGGGGTAAATTTTTAAGCACGAATCCCTTTCTCTCACAATTTTAAGCATTCATTTCCTTTCTCATAGTTTTGTCTTAACGCTTACATCGTTTTTTGTGTATTTCTCATTTTCGGTAGTCGTCGGGGGCACCAATTGTGTCGGAAGTGTCATAATCGTTTTGAAGCTTCCGAAAGGGTTTTAGCATGAGTTGATAGAAGGGGAAGCTAAGTTGGAGGTGACAGGACGACGGTTAACTAGTTTTAGAAGGGCGATCTATATCGAACTGTCCTTTGGAGGTATGTTTTGGCATTTAATGCTTATTTTGGGTTAATTAATGTTAGTTGAATTTTATGAAACCTTATGTTGTATACAAGCTCCAGATTGTCTATACGAGGCAGCGAGCTCGAGATGAGCATGTTGAAACTCGTCGTAAGGTCATTCCGTTGAATCAGGTGAAATAATTGTGTGCTAATTTAAGAAAAAAATAATCTTCTATATGTTTGCATATGATTGCTAGTTGACACTGATGCATTTAAGAATTCAGGCTTATTCTAGATGAATACCTGCAAATAATTTATGAATGCAAGTTCACTTTTATTATGCTACATGTGATTCTATGTTATTTTGTGATTTAGATGATTATGCATATAACATTGATTGTTTATTTCAAGTATTCATTATGTTATGCTTCATGCTTAAGAGATATGAAATAATTGATTTCAAGAATTATGCTTTATGAAATGTTTAATGAATGTTGTACAACTATTATGTTTTAAGAAATGCTATAAATAATGTATGGGTAGATTATTACATGCAGGAATATATGAAATGAATGAAATTGCTACTGATTATGCTTATGATTTCATGCTTACAACTTAGATGTTACACTATAATCTTCTTATATTGCATGCTCTCTTTTCATATTTTCTAGTATGTCAGCATGTTATGATCGTATGTAGACATGTATAGTTTCATATGAGCTTACAAGTTACTTTATTTCCATATTTAAAATCTTATATTAGCCCTGATTATTTCTCTGAGCTTATTGTTTGCTCATTCTTCATTGTTGCCTTTCAGCTAGAGGCAATGAGCACAAGGGCGAGTAGCCAGGTGTGTCTTTGCAGTTTTTTTACGATAATTTTGGGAGCTTTGTACATAAGTTTTGGGTATATATTTTTATGGTTTTGGATTTAGCAGCTCTGTATAGTTTTCATATTTTGCATAATTTAATTTTCATGCTTCTGAATATGCAATTGAAATGTAATTTATCATGTATGTTGCGGCGATCCAGTTAGACTAATTCATCACTCACTGGGCACTGATTATAAAAGTCAGGACGAGTGATGGTGAGAGTTGGTCTAACCATATTGCCAACTTTTTCAACAAAAAGATTGACCCTACCGGGGGGGTTAGTTTGAGGTGTGACACAGTCACCCATAATCGCGTTGTTCCTCATCCAGAGCCTGAAAACCCCATCTTACCTTGTCGCTACCTTGTTTGCCCCTTTAACCATCACCACCATCATCTGGGATCTGCCCTAACATGAGTTTGTGTCATGTATTGTATTTTCTCTTTCAAGTGTGTTTGATTGTAACTTTCTATTTGCTTCCATTAATAATATTTGCTTTTCTAATATGATTAGGGTTAACTCCGATATCATTTGGTATCAGAGTTAACTTGATTATAATCTTATTCTGGAGTTTCTAATATCTGCCACACCCAAACCTATCTCCATCTAAAACTTTTCTTACCCATATGTCACCCTTACAAATCCTCTGTCTGCCTACCCACACCTGAAACCTAGTCATTTCGTTAATAACATGATCGCCAAAATCTTAATCGAGAGAGGAAATGACATAGTGTCGTTTATGAGAAGTCCACAAAGGGACAACCCGGAGATTACCTTGATTATAATCCTATCCTAGAGTTTCTAATACCCGCCACACCCAAACCTATCTCCACTTAAAATTTTTCTCACCCGATGTCACCCTTACAATGCCTCCGTCCACCTACCCACACCCGAAACCTAGTCATTTCGTTAATGACATGATCGTCGGAAGCCTGATCAAGAGGAAATGACATGGTGTCGTTTATGAGAAATCCACAGGCAACCCAGAGATTCTAGGGAGGATATGTAAAGGGAAACCCACCAACTAAAACTGAGGCTTACCACCTTAGAGATGAGGCAATTTGGTTGGGTCACTCGTAGCTACAACAATGATTTGTCAGATCGAAGGGATGGATTGAAATGCTTCCATCATGTGGATTTCAGGGATGAAAAACTGCTACCTTGAAGATGTGACCCAAAATATCCGAGAAGTCGGATTTTTATAAAAGTGGATTTATCATATTTTGACGGCCACATGGATCTGAACAAGGTCATCTAGTGGCTTTGGATTTTGGAATTTGTCTTCGAGTTTCAAGATGTCCCACCGGACAAAATGATGAGACTAGCCACCCACAAGTTGAAGAAGAGTGCATTATTTTGGTGACACGACTTAAAGTACCTATGGCAGCGAGAAGGAAAATAAAAAATTACTACCTAATTCAAAATGAAGCATGAGATGCAGCGTCAGTTCCTACTAACTTTATAAAAAGTGGATGGTCAGATCCCAACTTCAAAAGTGAAGAGACCACATCAACAGACGATCACCATAAGTTACAGGCAAAGTTCAACCTCATGATATTATAGCCTAGTTCAGAGTGGAAAACAGAGGGCACCAATCTGCATTCCCAAATGCATCCCAATCAGGAAGTGTTTTAAGTGCCACAGATTTGCATATTAAAGTAGATTGCACAACCAATGGTATGATATATTTCACTAAATAATGAGCTATTGAAGAAAAGAGCAATGACACAATAGACACTGAAGATAACTACATAAATTTAGTAAATTTGCGTTAGACAGATCAGATGCAAAACGATGGCAAACTTGACGATAATATGAGATTATTGGTTTTGTGCACGTATTTTTCCTCGAGTAAAACGAAGTTGGAAAATGTAAGGTACATCAAGTTTACATTGAAAAATTTCGATGTAAATATTTTGCGTTGGAATGTCGGCGTATTTGCGTCGTTTAATATTGAAGCTAAAAAACACCCACTTTGCAATGAAAAATCTAGACGTAAATAGTTTAAGTTGGATTTGCATCGTATTTATGTTGGTTATTATTGAAACTAAAAAATTGTCAAATTTGCTTCAAAGCATATCAAAGTTCGACGAAAAATAATTGTCATATGTGCGTCGGGATATTCGACACAAATCTGATGCAAATCCGACGTTAAATTATGACACAAAAAAGATAAAAGAACAACTAGATTTGTATAACTTGCACACAACAAAAAATATATATCACAACAACATAATTATTCATTATAACAACACAGAGTTTATAGCTCAAACAAATACCAACAGTGAAAAGTAACATAATGGAATAATTAATCCCAATTCTCAACAATAAAGTTCACATAAAAACCCATAATATAAGTTCAAAGAAATGCTTAAAATATAAAAAGAAAACATAAAAATCTCTAATCATTGTCTCCCTCCTCATCCTTAACTACAAAAGTCATTGGTCGTTTGCCCTCTAAAAGTTATCGGTCGCTTTCCTCGACGATCTGCTAAACTCTCCGTCATGCGTGCTATGGAATCCTCAAACCTATGCTAACCTTGGATAATTTGGTCACTGTCGGCCGTTTTTTTTTTCAACTTAACTTTCGTAGTTTGAAAAGGTGATGATTTTGGGATTTTGAAAATAATTTAAATATAAATATAACCTTTTTTTATTTTTTAAATGTAACATTTTAATTTTAAAATATGTAAGACCAAGCGGGTCTCACATTTTAAATAGTTTAGATGATTGAATATAATACTACAGGTAATACACTTATCCCGACGAATAAATATATCACTTGTAATGGGAATTCAATCACCTAGACTAAATAATTTGTGGCATCCGTTTTAGTCTGCGAAATATTTTATTTGCCGACAAGTTCCCCTATCTAACATAAAAATTAGATAGGGTTTATTTTATCTGGGTTCCTGGTTCCCTATAGAGGCAAGCCCCTATAGTTAATTACATCTTAAATGATCGAAATCACTTAAGATAACTCTCGATTAAGATCAGGTGGTTTGTTTTCAAGATTTCAAAGTTTAGGTTTTCACGATTGGACATGGGAAAATCAAATGGGAATGGCTCAAAATATGAACAATTATTTAAGGAATTCAAATGAAAGAAAAGTAGGGGATACCACAGATCCAGGAGAAACCCCGGAGATGTCCCAACTATCCTGATGTTCGGCTTTATGTCTTTGAAGTGATAATTATTTGATGTTTCAATCCTGCAAATTATTTAAGATTTAGGACTTATATTTGCACGACGTCAGACTGTGCAAATAGCCTAAAAGACAGGAGGATTTACACCGTACC
>NW_018165155.1:546910-547918 GCF_001263595.1 Phalaenopsis equestris
AAAGGTGGAGGATTTATGTTGCGCTAGGCAAACAACCTCGAAAACCTATGGATTGTTGTTTAATTTCTAGGAAAAAGAAAGGTTTTGCTGAGGAAGATGTGTTCTGTTGTTGAAGATGGCTGTGCTGCCCACCGAGCTAGCTCAAGCTCCTCGACGTGACGCGTTTAAGTTTTCTAGAGTGTCCGGTTGTAGTATCAAATCAAACCGCCCTATGGTTGTAGTCCTCTAAACATTCTATGTAAAAAAGGGTAAACATGTTTAAAGTTATAAAATGTAAAGCGTGCAATACAGGAATAAACAGCAGCGTGCAAGTAAAACAGTAGTAGACAGAAAACAAAAGCAGTACAACATGCTATACATGGAAGACAGCAGCAGGTAGGAACATGACAAGTGTAACATGCTTTACAGTACGGTAGCAGGTAGAAACAGGAAAATTAAGTATTGTAAAAATGTAAAGCAAACTTGTATGCCCGTGAGATCCGATGTTCCTTAAGTATAGCAAGCATAAATGCATCTCAAAAAAGCATAGTCCGGAAGAAAACGTCATCCAGGAAATCCGAGGAAAAGCTGAAAACTCGAGAAAAATCAACGAAAAAGTCTCAAGTAAAAGAAAGTCCTCGAAACTCTTGAAGAAATCCCGAAAGAAAAAAAAGTAACACGAGTGTCTCGTCCCAAAACTTCGATAAAGCAAAAGAAAATTTCAAGTGAGGGGAACCGCAAGTACTCGTATGGGACTAGGCTCGGCTATATTTATTCTCGAGGGACCACGAAGGCTACTCGGTCACCCGAATGTATAGAACCCGTCACTCGTCTAGAAGTGTGTCTTGAACCTCACTTAGGGGCTATTTCCCAGCCTAAACAGGTATTCGTCAGGTGGACAACCAAGTTTAAAATGTATTTTTAAAATTTATGTTTTTGACATACACACAACTTCTTAAGCATGCAAAGAAGAGTTATCCATTTTGTTTCGTGGAGAAGTATATTTTGTTTGAAAGTAATTTATCAAAA
>NW_018165155.1:550789-580015 GCF_001263595.1 Phalaenopsis equestris
ATATATATATATATATATTAAATCACATGCGATTCATTCACGCGCGGTGTCGTAACAAAATGTGTGTCCTTCCTAGGCAAAATCGACATTCCGGACGCGCTGGTGCAGTCCGTTTTGTCGTCAGATGTCGTTTTGATGAATTCATCGATTTGCGTGTCAATTTTCTTGTGTAAAAAATATGGTAATAGGGGTGTCCTTTCCTACCAAAATTGGTATCTCGGACGCGTTGGCGCAGTCCATTTTGTCGTCGGAGGTCATCCGGAGAAGTTCGCATTTTCACCCGTCCTTTAGGCTTAATTGAAGTCCGATTTCGTGCAATTTCGTGAACTTTGTGTATTTGATGTGTGTATATGACGAAAAAGGTCGTGACGATGTTTTCCTAAGGCTTGAAGTCTTATCAGGAACTTTTCCCTTGAGTCATCGCAAAATAACCCATAACCACTCGTTTATAAGACGATGGTCTTGTGCCAAAGATGCTAGACATCAAAGGAAAATAGGAATTGACTAGAATTTTCTAAAAGAGTGAGTCTCAATTCTAGTTTTCTAGGACGGTCAATAGGAACTCCTAGAGCTAGATCCTAGGCTCCTAAGGAGGAGAAGAGAAGACCTCACAAAAATGAGGTCAATAGTCACGCAACTGACGGAAGTTTTCATTCATTACAGCGAACTGCCTGGCAAGCATCTCATGATCTGGCTGTGACAAGCTCGAGGAACTCACAGGGGCACTATAGATCTCAACCTCGAATGTTATGCTCTTTGTACTGAGGCCATAGACCCTCCCCTTCTTCTCTCCTGCCGCCTGCGTCTATAACTCAAATTCGGATTGCGCAGTTGTAGAGTGGCTACCACTGCTATTGGCGGATGTCTGAGACTAAGAGACATAACGCCTCTCTCGAAGCTGCTCGAACTCCTACATAATTAAAAAATCAATGTTTAATTGTTACTTTGAAAATTAAGAGTCAAAATAAATGCACAAAAATTATTTTTTAACTTACATTTACTCGCTGGGAGTGCTCAGAAACCCACTACTGTGTCCCCGGGCATTAATGGGTTCAGACATGTAACTTTGCAACACAGGGCTCACAGCTGAACTCCTCGGCATGTGTAGCATAAGAGAATTGTTAACACCACATAATTACATCAAACATTGAATTTATGAATATTTGAAAAATTTTACCAACCTCCTGTAGTGCTATGTATGGGGAACCGTTCCTCCAATATGGAGTGCAACTCCCCTGGCCCCCTTGATGTTTGTCGCTTCCTCTCATAATTGGAAAAAGGCTCGGGCTGCGGTCAACTAAGTCCGAGCTCCTCACTGATCCAGGCGGGCCACTCCCCCTTCCTGCGAGCTGTGGTGAACATGTCACCCAGCCGATGCCTGCCACAAGTCTTGAAGCGGATCTGGTGGTGATGCTCTGGCAGCCAGAAGGACCTCTTCAACATAAGAAATAAGCCATGTTTGTTAGTATCACAAAATAAATTAAATTTTTAATCCTATTTCAAATTAAATAATCTTACCTTGAACTCTCCTGAGTGGCAACAGGGGTCTTCTTACAAGAGATATGGATAATTGTATCTGCTCTGGATGATCTTCGTGATTGCATGCCACGAGCATCTTGTGAGAGAGGAATCTGGAGAAAAAAAAATTTGTTGCTCAAACATATCTAAAATGAACCACGAACATAATCTAATGTTAAAGATAAATTACGAGTCTCCCTTCTACAGACGATGTACCCTCACAGGGGCAGGAGTCGAGGGGCTAGGCTCAACGACGGAAGAAGCTGAAGCCCAAGTAAGAGGTGGTGCAGAAGTGGGTGCAGTAAACGTGACATTAGTAGGTGGGGCTGCAATTGGTAATTGATACTCAGGTGTGGTGGTAGGTATCGCAGTAGGTGTGGCAGCTGGTGGGGGAGTAGGTGCGGAAGAAAATAACCCCTTCTTCCTGCTTCGTTAGGTGGTCTCGAAAGTGCACAAAATACAGGGTCTCCTAGGTGGTTGACCATATGCACCATCTGTGGTCATCTATAACAAGACAAAGACATTAATAAAATTAGTACTGACAACAAAAACAATAATGGACATTGTACAAAAGTAAAGACAAGAATGTGCAAAATATGAAACATGTGATAAATATGTCAAACAAAAAATAGAAGTAAAACATAAGTAGCAAATGTAAACACAGGAAGATGCAAAATCAAAGACACATGTCACAACTATGTATAAAAACAACTAAACAAAAAAAACCAATAAGAACTAATTCAAACTTACAGAATATTTTTATTATGTTTCATTAAACGAGCCCATCGTCGATGATGAACTTAAAATTTCTTCTTCAGTTTCATCATCATTGTCATCCATATTATGAGGAACCTCTTCATAAATCCACTTGGTATCCTCTAGGGCAAATATTTCTTTGTTCGTACTGGGTTGAATGCGAAAATATGACATACCATGCTTTTGGTGAATGAGTTCAATAATACTTTGCATCTTAACAGTTTTCTTTAGTTTATTCTTTGTGATCATAGCCCAATCAAGTTTATCCCTTACTCTATCAGGATATTGAAGATAATAAACCTGAGTAGTTTGACGTGCAAAAACAAATGGATCAAATTTCTCATATCGTCTATTCATTTTGACTTTGGTAATATCATAACGGGTAAGTGTTCGTGTTCCTCGATTTGGAATAGGATCAAACCACTCACAATTGAACAAGTAGACAAAGTGCGTAGCATCACCCAGATATTGCAACTGAAGTCTTTCTTCAAGTACGACATAATAGCTAATTTCGTTATTTGTGTGTGTATTTCCTCTAACACAAACGCCAAAATTGTACATCTTCTCCACGTCAGAAACTCGTGTGAAATCTATAATCGTTTATATAAAATATCTATCGTATAGTAACGCTGCGATTAGGCCCCCAGGCAAGACCCAATAACTCTGATTTGTAATTTTGTTGCTTGTATTATCTATAATAATATCAAAGGTATAATTAGGCTAACTTTGAATGTGACGATCGTACCTATGAATTAAAGAGTTGTTTCAACATACTTAAACCTTCTTGTTTATTAGAAACTCGTCTTTCATATTCAAACTGTCGATAAATAAATTGTTCACATCATTATTATTTATATATTCAAATTAATTAATATATATAATATTCCAAACAATAAATGAGAGTATCGAGTTTGGACTCTATAAATCTTACTGTATAAATGGTTGGACTTCGTCGCAATTCATTAGAATATACAATGTAGTCGTTTGAATCTCTTTATCGCTTAGATACTTTGTACCATGCCTCCTCAATGACTCCTCTAATATTTAAAATATAAATAATTTTGGTTGTAAAGATATGTTATATACAGTTTGACCTATTTGATGCACTTACTCAAAATAATATGAACAAAAAGTAATTGTCTCATATGGCAAGTATATTCCGCATATATCCCTCTGGATGTATTTTATTTCTAACATTTTTTTAATTTTATTTAAATTTGCAACATATATTTTTTAATGGAAACTTTTCAGAGGATAAATCTACAACAAATCACATCACAAAGCGAGTGTTGTCCTACGCTTCGGTAAACAACCGCAGGTCTTTTGACCAAATGTGGTTGCGATGTTTGAGCAAAAATGAAGCTTGAAACAACGTTAAAGAAGTCCACTCAAACATTTGCGGTGCACACCAGTTGCGGCCAAAAATGAAGATGATAATCAAAAGACATGGATATTATTTGTCAACAATAATGATTGATTGCTTAGAAACTATCATAAGGTGTCACCAATGCCAGCTGCACAGAGTGGTTTTACACCAACCACCAAACGTGCTACACCCGACAATCGAATCGTGGTCGTTTGAGTGTTGGGACACATATATAGTAGATCTTATATAGACTTCGTCCTCCAAAGGTTGCCAGTTATTCTCGCTGCTGTGGACTACTTCTCTAGGTGGGCAGAAGTAATACCGCTCATGTAGGTCAAGGCATGCCATGTCTGACAGTTCTTCCAGAATCAAATTGTCTACAGATTTAGTGTTCCCCGAAAGATAATTTTAGACAGTAACACGGCTTTCAAAAACACATAAATAAATAACTTTGCTTGAAAACACAAGATAGATTGGAGATATTCGATAATCTATTACCCTAAGGCTAATGGCTAAGCTTAGGCCTTTAATAAGATGATACAAATTTTGAAAAAATGTTGGTTGGTAACATGAGACAATGGAACGAGCAGTCGTTGAAAGCTTTGTGGGTCAACCGCACAACGTATAGAACACTGACACAGTCGACGTTGTTCACTCTAGTGTATGAGTTCAAAATGGTACTTCCGCTTTGAAGTACAACTCCCGTCACTCGGAGCAGCAATTGCTAACAAAATAATAGAAGATGAAAATGCGAAGTTGCGGCTTGAAGAACTTAACAGTTTGAAGGGCGAACGTTTACAAGCTTAAAAAATTTTAGAATTATACCAGGCTAAGAAAATGCAAAGTTTTCGCTCACGAAGACCTATTCTTGCTTACAACAAAATAGGAAGGAAGTTTGAACCAACGTGGGAGGGCCCTTTCGTTGTTGAAAAGACATACTCGGGAAACCCTACTAATTGGTCAATTTTCAAGAAGAATGATTTATGCTCCCGATCAACGGTCGATATTTGAAAAAATATTATGCAACATGAAAACGATCCATTTGTAAACTGGGACTATTCATAACAAATAAATGAAACATAAAATTATGCTTTGGTCTCTTGGCTCGAGCTCTATCTGAATTTAAGATTCCCTCTTGAAACACTATTTCAAGTCCAATTTTGCTTTCACATTATCTTTTATTTTGTCTTTGATTTCCATCACAATATTGAAGTTGTTATCAAAAAAGGTCTCCTCAACATGCATGTATCGCGGGGCAAATTATAAAACGTAATGATTACTGGTTAGCATGATGATGTTGCGGCGTGACTGTATGGGGTGAACCCATCTGCACATGTGCTAAGTCTAACATCGCGCACTTCAGCTATAAATTTCTGATAACTATGGTCAAAATGTTTGCATGTTTCACCAGGTGACGGGTGGCTCATTGATTTTCCATCAGCAGATCTAGTACCATGTCATGTCATGTAAAGAGCTGTACGCATAGAAGCAAACAACCTCTGAAGTCGGGGTATGGGCGGGAAGTAAATGAGACTCTTGTATAGAATATTTTCTGATTTTTACGTTTTCCCCTTTTTTGTTTGAATTTATAAGCACCACAAAATCGACATTTGTTCTCAACTACATCAGCCTTGTTATATATTATGCAGTTAACACAGTAATCTATCTTCTCGGATAATAACTCTTAACTTTGAGTTCTATACAAACCATCCAGAACTAAATTCTCTATAGGGTTCGTCTCCTTCAATAATGGTGTTACTTGATTGAATACTTCTTTAGGCAATGACTCATTGAATTAGCATCAACAAATCCATCGTGCTATGTGAGAAGTTGTATGCATAAAAGCGAATGGCCTTTGAAGTTGGGGTATTTCATGACATATTTCTTCAATGACAAAGAAGGACAACGATCCTAGTGTTGGGCTACTTATGTACTTATGTTGAGATGTTCAATTGTGGGACATTGTTTGTCCAAGTGGATTTGTTGTCCGCCAATGGCTTTTTGTTAAACATCGCCTTCGACATTTCAAAGCTTGTTTGTTCTTAAACTCTTGCATTCATTCATTCATAACTCCAATAATGGAGTGCTATTATGAGTGTGAAATTTGTAAATAGGATAGTTTAGATGTGAAATTTGTAGTATAGAGAGTTTTGAGTGTTATGATTTAGATCCCCCTAAAACTTATTATGAATATTGTTAAAAACAGCAGCAAGATTATTTTATTTCATTTGCTTAGTTGTATTGCTAATAAAGAACCAATAAGCTAAGGTGTTGAAATGAGCTAGAGGTTATGATGAGTTGCTAGGCCATTTTCTAGTGAATTTATCATGCCATTGCTTCACCCCGCTATGGAGTTTTGCGGTAGGATCATAGGACGGAAGGCATAATTGCTTGTGCTACCCCCCTCTCTTTAAATCGATATGGGACAAAGACGGGTATGATTTAGTTGATTGAATATATCTTATAAACACATTTTGATATTCTACTTATCAGAATAGAATCAGTAATAAACTCAATTACCCAAATTCATGCAAAATAGCACATTCCACTTTATTACAATTCACACATATTCAATAAATTAACCAATCAAATTAAGCAAATGCATTCTGAAACATCACATTTTTATATCTACAGAACATCTAATATGCATCAATATTCTTGCAGAAAACATAAACTTCATTTGGTATATTACCTCAGTATCTTCTATCCTATAGCAATTACATAATAAAATATGATCAAAAATTTGAATTTAGTTCTTATTAAGCCTCATGTATTTTTTCATTTCTTGTAAAACAACTATAATAATCTAGTGAGTTATGAGGCTCAACAAGATAAATAATTCTAATATAGAATTAAAATACTCAAAAATAGTATCATGACTCAACCTAATCATAAAATTGAGCATATTTGATTAGTACATCACTATAACATTTGAAATTAAAATTTGGTTACATAAACAATATTATTAATATATTTGAATTAAGGATTGACAACAATATTTTTCAATACATTGTCAATTAATGTTCTAATTACTTACATGTTAGTTTGATTACATCAAATCATTCATTTGCTTATTTATTTTTCGAGGCATTGTATTTTGCTTTAGCTTTAGAATATTTCATGTATGATTGTCTAAGTTTATTAAGGCATCACAAGATAGTAGTAAACCCACGTTATATAAGATATGATATAAATCTAGCCCGGAAGTCAAATCATAAAGTTCAATAGAGTACAGGTGAAAGCTAGTATTATCGCTATGTGACTGCTAACATGAGATTTTTTAAGTTCATCATATTTTCATCATTGAAATATTAAATAAACATGTAATTAATTTTCATGTACTGAATAATTGTATGCATATATGAGCAATTTTGAGATACCAAATACCCTCATTTAAAAGTGCTACTAATTATAAGATATTTGTTTAATTGTGATATATTTAACTGTAATTTTATGCCATCTTATGTATGGTCATTTATATTTGAGTAATAAAATGTAAACATGTATTCTATAATATGAGGAATGTCTAATGTATTGCAATCATAAGTGTAATTTACATATAAATGCACATGCAAAAAACTAAAAAAAAAATCATGTTTGTATTGAAATTTACATATTTTACTCATATGATGCCCAAACTCATCCAATTGAAGTATTGAACCTTTGTTCTTTTTGACGTAATTCTTTATCAAATTAACTTGAAAATGCACCATGACCCCAAAATTATTTCTCACGCAAGTCTTAATACATAATCACCTCGAATTGAAGTAATTAGGTTGGAGGAAAACATGAAAAATAAGATTTTTAACTTACCTAATTTCTTTCCAGTCTTACCTCTCTTTTTCCCTTCCTTATCTCCCTCTCTTCTTCTAATGTTTTTCCTCCTTTCCTCTCTGGTTTTCTTTTCCATCAGTTCCTTGTTGCCAGAATCATGAGTGTATGCCTTAGGAAGACATTTTATGAATTAGTGTTTAGCTTATATCTAATATGTAAGTATTTACATATGTTTGTTATTTCCTTAATAAAGTTTCAATCGTTTCCTGAGGTATCAGCTATTGCATGCAAAGCAAAGTATAAAACCCGAAATTGCACTTCCCAGGTAATGGTGGATGAACAATAATATTAAAAAATAAAATGGAAATTTTTTCTCAAATGGAAATTAATTTCATAATTCTCATGTCTTTGAGAATTAACATATGCTTCTATGCATTAAAATGATCCATTTAAAGTGCAGTTTGAAATCTTGGGATATAATTTTGTTTGAGTGTTTTGCATTTATGCCATAGAAAATATTGCGTATGACAGTGATTCTCTTATTAGAATTTTGTCCTCAAAATTCGCCTCCCGCAATATCAACTCGGTGCGGGAAATTCTATCATATCATTTGTTTCCCAACTTTTTTTTCCTTATTTGTGCTTCCATCTCACTTTACAGAAGAGATCTAAGATCAAAATCTTCTATTTTTTTAATTCTTTCGTACAAATCAATCTTTTTTGTACTTAATTTTATGATGCAGTACCTTCTATTTTGTATTAGTAACTCATTTTATAATCATTACAATAACAACAACAACAAAGTCTTGATCCCACTACGTAGGGTCGGCTACATGAATCCTTTTTCTCCATTGCGTTCTATTTAGTGTCATATTTTCACTTAGTTCTAGTAAATTAAGATCATTTTTAATACAATAAGCCCAAGTTTTCCTAGGTCTACCTCTGTTTTTCTTAACACAAGTCGAATCAAAAACATCTACTCTTCTAATTAGATCATCAGATGGTCGACGTTTAATGTGACCAAACCATCTAAGACGACTTTCTCTAATTTTGTCCGTCATAGGAGCTACACCAACCCTATCATGAATATATTCATTTCGCATTTTGTCTCTAAGTGTAAAGCCACTCATCCACCTAATTATTCTCATCTCGGCAACACTTAACTTATTATTATGCTTCTCTTTTAAAGGCCAACATTCAGCGCCATAGAGCATTGCAGGTCTCACCACCGTCTTATAAAATTTTCCTTTCAGTCTAAGCGGTACTTTTCTATTACACAAAAGGTCTGAAGCATTCCTCCACTTCAACCAACCAACTTGAATTCTACTATTAACATCCACATCTATATCACCATCGCTTTGAACAACGGACCCAAGATATCTAAATCGTTCACACCTTTTAATAATTTGATCACCCAAAGTCACTTCTGTCACTAGAGCTATTACTACTAAAATTACATTCCATGTATTCAGTTTTAGTTCTACTTAAACGAAGGCCTTTAGACAACACAATGATCAAAAGGATTCATGTCATGATTTTTTTTCGACAAGTTTTACGCTGGTTGTCGACTACCTAACGCAACCCTCCACTTTTCGCATCCGGGCTTGGGGCCGGCAACGGCAGTGTTGTCCAAAATATAAAAAATATTGTGCACATGAAAAATTTGTGGGTGCAATTCTAATCTATATGCAGCCTTTTTAACTCAATAATTTCAAATGGTCCAACATATTTGAGACTCAAATTCCCTCTTTGGCCATATCTACATAAACTTTTCATTGGCCTTGCCTTCAGGAATACAAATTCAACCTCTTCAACTTCTATCATTTTATGCTTGGGGTCATAATATTTTTATTTATGATAATTCTAACTTTCTCAGTAACTTTATCATGGCCTCAATAGTTTCTCTCCGGTTTCAACCTATCTCAGTAGAGTTCTAGATTTTCTTTGGCACAATGCCTAATATGTTGCCATGTTAATGTTGGATTGGTAGTTATTATTGTATGAATGAATGTGATCCTACTAGTTACCTTCAAAATCCAAGCCACATAATCTCAACAAATCTTCAAACACATGAGTAATTCTTTCTGATTGATCATCTGATTATAGATGAAATGTTGTACTGCAGTGTAATTTGGCATCCAAATCTTTATGAAAACCTCTCTAAAATATTGATATAAATCTACCATGTACATATGATATGATGACTTTGGGAATTCCATATTTTAGTAACATAGTGGCCTGCCTTTTCTCATTAAAATGTAAAGTCTTTGATCTCATTTTTATTGGGTTTAATTTTATGATTTGGTCCATCTAATGTTGATTTCATGTTTTGTGCTCAAGATTTTTTTGTCACTATTAAATATCTAGAATAAACTATGCTGAATGAGAATTCTCTTTCGCTCAATATAAATTTGAATCTCTTGTTGAGTTCCATTAATAAAGAAAAATTTAAAGCTAGTCATTTACTAATGCTACTTGTCATATTGACAATGTACAGTAGATGAGAAATTTGTTCAAAATATACCGAATATTGTCTGTATGATGTATTATTGTTGAAGGAGATACTCTTCATCTCTTCCTAAAAGCTGAAATTTATTGCAATGCAGGTTGTTAAGACTCTTGGATCAGCGTTACAGGGGAGTTGCGGTTGGGGTTGGCCAGTCAGAAATATTGGGTCGCATACATGTTGCTCCAATCAAGGCATGATTCTAATTATTATTTATTCATTATAATCACTTACAATTCTAAAATTTCGCCCTGCAATTTTTTAGGAACGTTTCACTATGGACTTCAACTTTTGGCACTTTTGTCGTTACTCTTTAAATTAGTTGTCTAAATCATTCAAATAATGACTTTATCATGATCAATATGTTTTCTCTCTTGTACATATATGAATTCAACCGATAGGGCTACCATCACCATTCTTGTGCATGTCCTTTGTCCTCTTTATACTAGTGCTGTTTTTCAATTTTCTAAGGTCTAGTGTTTCATTCTGTTCTGTATTTGCTGTAATTATCCTTTTCTTTACTACAGTTTATCTTTCGTTCTATATAATTGCTAAATTCTTTTAAAATCTATTACCTTATAATTGAGCTCTCCATAATTGAAGATCTATATTTTACATGCTCTTCATACTTTATATTTAAGTTCTCCATGATTATTTTACCCACCATCACACTTTCCAAAACTAAAACATTTTTTGAAATGTCAAAATTTCTCTTCAAAGGGAAGTTTGCACGTTAATTTAGCATTTCTATTAGGTTGGCAAACTTTAGTTTCGTTTTACTTGGGCCTCCTTTTTCACAGTTTAATAATGTACTTCATAGTGAAAATTGTCATTTTGAAAGCTATTTAACGATATTAGCAAGTTTATGAATATATCGTAGCTTTGCAAATCAATTTGAGCATTCTGGATATTTCGCACACTTTTCTCGTATGGATGTAGTATTCTTCTCTTCTCGGCATTAGATATTACGCCATGCATATGAACAGGCCAATATTTAAATTTATTTGGAGGCAACTTCATCCTATGGTGCTGATATTGTCTTGGCAGATTGGTCATTTGTTTTTCCCCTGTTCCTTTACTGTGTTGGATGCTCCCAACATGGAGTTTCTCTTTGGTCTTGACATGCTAAGAAAGCATCAGGTAACTATTTGAAATGCTTGATATCTGATACTTTTAGCCTACTATGAATTTGATAATAATTTCATGTCCTGCAGTGTATAATTGATCTGAAGGAGAATGTATTGAGAGTGGGTGGTGGAGAGGTATCTGTGCCATTCCTTCAAGGTTGATAATCTATTTCCTTTGGACTAATTTCAGTGAAATGGATTTCTTTTTGCATCAGATTCAAATTATTTTTTTGACTTACAATGATAAATGTTACAATAAATTCTATTCTTTTATATTTTTTTGCAGAGAAAGATATCCCTTCACATATTCTTGATGAAGAAAGACTGAAGCAGGCGTCTCTTGGCCTGGGAATTAATCCAGTTGAGTTTTGTTCTTTCTCAGGAACCTCTTGCATTTGATTTTTTTTGTTATTCCTTTCCTATTTCTTGGGTATTAATGCAACTTAAAATCGGTTTGGAAACCATGGTGACTGATTTTTCTACTATACCATGCTTTCAATGGAATGCCTTAAAAGCATTTGTTCTTCTTTCTATTTTCATTTCTCGCATTGGTGAAGTTGAATCAGTCTGCATTTCATGCAGGCAATTTCTCTTTATATAGGGTGATCTTAGTTTATAAGAAAATTTGTTCCTTGTTAATAATTCTTTTATGGAAAAGGGAAATTGTTAAGTAATCAGAAGAGGATTCAAATGGAAGATTTTTTTTTTAATATCATTGAACGGTAAGTTGAGCATTTTGAGCAAGTTTCTTGCCCAATGTCAAATCAATAATGGAAATAGGTTCAGGTAGGGTTTTGGGTTTCTTTTTATTAATAAGATTAGCCATTTTGAAGACAATACACTATTTTGTATTGCACGTTTTATCATTGTTTTTTAATTAGGATTATAGGGATTTTACTATTTTTGCACTGTGACCGTTCTATTCAAACATAATTTTGAGAAGGGCAATTAAGAGTCATGTGCATTGCACGTGCAGTAAACTTTAAAATATTATCAAATGTTTGTTTTTCTGCTGACTGGTCCATTTGATGAAAAATACATCTATAACCATTTTAATATTTTTTTTTTCATAAAATGACTTATATTTGGCCAAAGTAATTTTGCCTCAACTAATATAAATGAACAGTTTCAATTTAATTTTTACTTCTATTAGTTTTTTTCTGTCACAGAATTGATTGAATGTCCAGTACTTTAACAATATAGACCTTTTCTTATACATCCCATATTTATTGGGTTACGATAACTCTTCTATTATTTTTCACAAATATTCTTGGAAAAGTTTCAGATATTGATTGAGTAAAAACTTTTCTTTTATTTTTTTATATCTTGACCTCCATGTGTTCCATAGGCACATGCAATCAAATGTGATGGAAGAAATGGAGAATAAATACAACTTCATGAGAAAAATGTGAAAAAATGTCTAAAACTCTTATTTCTTTTGCAAAACGTATTATCTTGATGAGTCCAAAATGTCAAAATGATTTATAAAGTCCCCTTTTTCTTGTTGTTACTACCCTACCTGGGAGTTTGGAATATCAATTCGTGCACGGACGGAGGAAGTACTATCAAGAGATTTTCATTGCTTAAACAAAAGTCATCCAAAATATAAAGAACCGTCTATATACAAAACTTTAATTTACAACATTTACAATTGATAGAAAATTAAAAACTGAAATGTTTAACTTTCTTCGTGGGCTCATTAGTGTTTGTAATCATAATCTCTAGTATCAAAATAGTCTTAAGGATCTTTTTTCGTAAAAAGATTTTAACAATTGCCATGTAAGTTAAACAACTAAGTTGGTAAAATATGTCTAAATTACATTAATTCACATTTTATGATATTTTTACAGTTTTATAAAAGTTGGAGATAGAAGACGACCTGCGTTCGTCGACTCCTTCACCGTCGTCATGTCTCGCTGCGAGCCGCGATCGTCGTCTCGTCTGCGTGGTCGTCCCGACCATTCGGCTCGTTTGCGTGGTTTTCTCACCTGCGCGGCCGTCCCGACATTTCGGCTCGTCTGCGTGGTCTTCTCGCCTTCGCGGCCGTCCCGACATTTCCGCTCGTCTTCATCGTCTCGGCTGTGTGGTTCTCCCCTCGCTCTCGTTCGCTGCAACTCTTCTGCGGCTTCGACAATTGTCGGGCAGAGTTTTTTTGCTGTGATTTCTGTGATTTGCTGTGATGGAGCTTCCTTCGTCTACGGTTGAACCTGAAAAAATCTCCTTTGCCCACATGGTGGGTAATTCTCAGAGGGAGACGGCGGTTGTCTTCCCCTCAAGTGATGAGGAGCAACGGGAAGGTGATTGCCCCTTTATTAAGATGAAAGCAGCATTTTTTTTCTTTGAGCTAGAAATTTCATCCTTTACTGATAAATTCAAGTTTGCTCTTATTGAAAAATTTCAGTGGGGACATCCACTTATGGAAGTTATTAGTAAAAGTTTTGATGATCTCAAATTAGCAGGAAAGTGGAAGTATGACTTATAGATGGGAGACACGTATTAATTCAATTAACTGTGCCTGAAAATTATACTGAGATTTTTTCCAAAAAATATCTCAACATTGCTGGTAAACCAATGAAGCTACTCAAGTGGTCCCTGATTTTGAACCCAAGCGTGAATCTCCTACTATACCGATATGTTTTAGTCTACCTAATCTTAAGCTGCATTTTTTTCACCATCAGGTTCTTTACTCTATTGGTGTCATACTTGGGGACCCTTTGAAGCTAGATCTACCCACTTTTAACCCATCCAGACCTTCTGTAGCCAGAATACTTGTTGAAAGAAATATTATTTTACCTGATGTTACCGAAGTCTGGTTGGGCACAACTCATAATGGATATTGGCAACAAATCGTCATGGAACACAAGAGTATAGACCTCCTTATTGTTCTCATTGTATGATGTTTGGGCACAATCTTGATAAATTCTATAAGCTTCATCCTAATTTGAAATCTAAAGATCAAGTGAATAAGAATGAATTTGACCCCGCTATTTTGGATATATTTGTTTCATCTGAAGAGAAAACTACCACAAAACAAGTTATGGTGTCTGAGTTAATCGCCCCTGTGGATCCTCCCTCTGAAAATACTATTTCTGCGATCGATGAGAAGCTAGATGACCCTGCTGAGCAACATACACTTTCAAACCCTCCTGAGCTGCAAGAATCATTAGGTGAAGAGGAGACAATTCATGTTTCACACACACTTGAACCTACAGTCGTTGCAACAGTTGACAATCTTTCTTCTGGTGCTCATTAGCTTTTATCTGCCCGACGTTCTGTTTACCAACACGATGATCAAACCTGTTTACCAACTCGATGATCAGATGAGCCAGTCTTCTGAGGAGGAATGACAGATCTATTCAAGGAAGAAGAAGAAGATTGGAGGCAAACTTCAGCTTGCGAACCTAATGAATGATACTTTGGTTACTTCGGTTACTTCGGGAAATGGCTCGGCACTCAACAATTTGTTATTTGGATCTCGCCCTAGAACTAGAGGCAGATAGAACTAGAGGCAGAGATAGAACTAAACTGGCTCGTGACTAGCTACTCTTTTCTGCGATTTTGGTACCTTTTTTTGGGGGTTTCCCTGTATCTTTTCTCTTTTGGGGTGTTTGCGTGTGTTGTATGGTATGGGTAGGGTGCCTCTATTGGGCCCTCTCATACAACTTTTATATATCTTTTCTATTTTAATAGATTTAGCCATTGGGCTTTTCAAAAAAATAATAATAATAAAAGTTGGAGATAGAATAATATAAGAAAATAAATAAGATAATTTTATCATTATTTTTATTTATTTCATATAAAACATCCGGAGAATTGTTGTCTATATGTGTACCAAATATGTGTATCAAAAGTACACCTTTCATAACCTTTTTCAGAACTCACCAAAAGGTAAGCAGTCATTTCCATTTTCATTTCTCTTTTACGTGCATAGATATGTTGCTTCTGTAGCCATTATCATATATAAGGGTAACTCCACATTTAAATATGCATGTGCATATATCGTATGTTATTATTGCCTTCTTTTATTCAATTAAGCATATGAAAACTTATGAAACTTGCATTTTAAAAGAAATACTAAAAAAAATAAAATAATTTCCTTAGATTTCAGAAATAAAATGAATTATTATAAAATAAAAAATATATTTACCCACCTGTTTATAGCAGCCAGATGCCTTTCCTCTTGTCAAGATATTACTTTGATGTGCTTATTATAATAGATTATATTTAATTCAAATTGATTAACTCTTATAATGCATATTATTTGATCTTTTAGCAACATTAATAGATAATTTTTAAAGTTCGAACAGGTAAAAATAATCTCCTACATCCAATGTTTACTCTAGCTATCTTTAACTCCTATTTAAACACTATTTTAAGAGTTTTTGGATATTAAATCTTTTCAACCTCATTGAAATTGTTGAATTCACCCCTATTTGTGATTAAACTAAGAAACTTTATTTTTATTAGTACTATTATACTTATAACAAAATATAACAATGTTTACAAAGAACTCAATACAAAATATTTTGGTAAGCTAATTTTCTAAAATCTTTCTTTTTAGCATTACATAAGACTGTAAACAATGATTGTAAGTTCTAATTAGGATTAAGTTTAACCTAATCTCACTCAAAACTTAAAAATTAAACGGTATTTCCTTATCTAGTTTCAGTTTCCTTTCCAAAATCTAAAAAAATTACCTCAATAATTCTAGAATTTTGATTTTAGGTTTTTCTAAAATTTCTTCATCAGTTCTCATAAATCATAAAAAAATAAAAATAAAAAATCCTACTTTTGTACTTTGAAATTCTTAAACTAAACATGGCAAAAACTTCTTTTTCTCGCTCCCTTGCTATTTCTAGTGCTTGGAGCACACAAAAGCTAGTCCGAGCATCTTACGCACCTAGGAAAGGATCTTGCTTGAGCTGCTCGACTGAAGGAATTGCTTGCTCGATCTCTCCTTTTCTTTTCCTCTTAGCTTACCTACACGCAGATGACGATGCTCATAAGACTTCACCTTCCAAGCACACGGCTTCACGAGCGCTTCTCCTACGAGCAGCACCATATAGTGTCTCACACTCGCAGCATTGTTGCCCTCACCTCCACTTCATTAACACATTTTTTGTTTTTCTCCTTTGGCTTATCTCCTTGCTTCGCACGCCACTCCCTCACCGTCGCCCACGTAGTATCCTTCCTCGCAATCACTCTATCTCTTGTGCTTTCTCTCTCTCTCTCTCTTTCTCTCTCCTACCTGAAGTGAAGGAGGGGATAAGAATCGATTTAGGGTCTGTTTGGGGTGGCTACAACTTGTTTAAAAGCTGTTGTGCAGCAGTTGCTGCGTAGAAATTGCTTTTAAATAAGTTGTTTATCTGTTTGTTTTTTACAGCTTTGAAACAGTTGTACTGCAGTTGTTTCTGAACAAATGACCAGGGCACTATAAAAAACAGAACTGTTCATAATAGTATATTTCATTATTAAAAACAAATATCAAGTTCGAACATTACAATATAAAAATAGACACCACACTAAACAGTGAGTAGCACGACTATCAAAATTTAAAACAGTATTAAAATAACAAATAAAAATTTGATAATATTATTTTTAAAATGTAGTTTGTGTATGTAACGAGATAAACTATCCTCCTGGGAAACTCTCCACGCCCGATCACTCTTGGCGGTGGAATTCTCTAACTCTTCCGCCCACCTAAAGAAATCACAGTTTTTTGTTCTTCTCCTTGGATACATACAAAATTGTCTCCCGTAGCTATGTGACTGTTGCGAGTAAGCAGAGAATTTTGTAGTCCGCAATAGCTGTACAATGTTTTGGAGGTACTCTAAATCCTAGCTTTACCACTTTCCATAATTTTCGGTCCTTTTCAATTGATCTCTATTGTTTTTAAATTGTATTTTATCATACTCTCTCCCAATATTATCTTTAAACTTTTGTATTTTGTTTGGCCAACCTTTCTTATTAATCTAAGTGGTTGGTCTATTTCCCAACTCCACCTCTTTGGCACAGAGGTCTCAGAATGTTAGTAAAATCTCTTTAGCCAAGTTAGCAGACGAACCTTTTTTTTTTTTTTGCCTTGCTCATAACAACAACAAGCATGCCAAGAACTAAAAAACATAAATTCATGGGAGATAAATAAAAAATTAAGAAACATAAACATGTTCAACACCGCCACCGCATCACAGCCGCCGCCATTATATTTTTCAACACGTCACCAACACCACACCATGACCTCCACACCACACCACCCTCTCCCAACCACAAACCACCATTTCCGCACAACCAACCATCAATATCAATAGCACACCACACCACTCGACAATCTCCACAACATACCAACACCTCCACCCAACCTACAAAAACCAACCTCAACACCACACCCCAACCTCAACACACCATCAACACCACACCCCAACCTCAACACCACACCCCAACCTCAACACACCACCACCTCCTCCAAACTACACACCACCACCAACCACCAATATGAATAGCATACAACACCACTCCACCAACTCCACATCACCACACCGCTTCCTCCAAACCAAACACCACCTTCTAATTTTTTGCACACCTCCACATCACCTCCTCCAACCATCAACATTAATCATAGCATGCCAACAATGCAATACGCTGAATGACACGGTAATTTTCCCATGCCAACAACTACAATAGAAAGAAATTTTTCCATACCAACTATGTTTTTTCACCATTCCAACAGTAAACATATGGCAAAAAAAATTTTCAAATAGCACTAAAATTAGAGAGGGGAGGATACCATAATTTTCCCATAGCAAGAATGACCATAGAAAATTCGCAATTTTGAAAATTATAGCACAACCATCTTCCAATCGATTGACATCGCAACACAGAAAAAAAAACCTGCAAAATCAACATCACAACACCATAATTTGCCCGTGCCAGTAATAATCACATTGCAAATAAACCTCATATATAAAGCATATCCTGGGGGCAATGGAGAGCGATGTATTCAAACGAAGTCGAAAAGCAGAGGGGAAAGGGAAGAGGAGAAGAAAGGTCATCGAGAACCAGCCCTAGCCACCAAAGTCATGCAGTGGAGAGCCGAAACCACCACAGATCCCAAACCAACAACCACCACAGAAGAAACTGCCACAAAGCCCAAATGCTACCCTAGCCACAACGAAAAAGAACAGAAGGGGGAGAGAGAAGAAAGGCCAACTCATCGCAACAACCACCGCAGAGCTGAAATCAGGAACCGACACTAAACAAATGTCAACCCTAGCCACAGAGAGGCCGCAACGGTAAAGAAGAAGGGGAGGGAGAAGAAAGGCCAAATCATTATAACAAAACCAACAGCCAGCGAGAATCACCGCAAACAACTACAACAGTAAAGAAGAGAGGAGAGATCTACCCAACCCTAGCCACCGGAATCACATAGAGGAGAGAATGGGAACGTGAGAAAGGGAGAACACAAGGGGTAGGTAGAGAGGAGAAAATGTCGCGAGTGAACGTAGGCCACAGGGTCAAACCCATAGTTGCATGATATTTAAAATTGCGGCGAGGAAAAGCATAAAACATTCGAAACGGGGTTTCCAAATAGGGTAAAATAGCAATGGGTAAACTCACTGCAGCTTAAAGGTTTTGCCAATGCAGGTGATGTGGGAAACATTCAAATAACATCTGCTTTGCAGGTGTCATGAGCAGGGAAATTAATATAAAAATTTTATGAACTTATATGTCATGAGCAGGGAAATTAATATAAAAATTTAGCAGGGAAATTAATATAAAAATTTTATGAACTTATCCAAATTAAAATTTAATTTTAATTACTGTTATTAGTATAATTAGTTTTTCTTTAAGGAAAGAATTTTTATTGGAGGAGATTTAAATAGATATGTTGTTAGTGGTAAAAGATTTTAGAAATATTCATGACAACTACAGTTTTGGAGTGATTAATGAAGAAGGTAGAACCATATTAGATTTTATTTTAGCATGTGATTTTGTTATTGATATTACTTTATTTAAGAAAAAAGATGAGCATATTATCACTTATATGAATGGATCTAATAAAACACAAATTGATTAGTAAGCTCAAACTAGCATCTTACGCAAGTCTACTATGGAAGTTATTAGCAAATTGATTAATGAGCATCTTAGTAAATTCTTACAAATAGAGCCTCCTAAACTCTTATGAGAAAAAGATATATTCGATAATTTAAAGATTGTAAGGTCAATCCAAGTGAAAATTTAAGTAATTAACATTGATTATTAGTTTTGAATTTTAAGATGAAAAGTTCTGAGATAAAAAATACAATGAAATATTATCACAGAATCAAATAAGTGTACCTAAAAGTTACAAATAAAATTATTTTTATGAGTAAAGTTTAAGATTTCAAGTTTTGATGTGTTCATGAAGAAGTTAAATTCTATGTGAGAGAAAGTAACAAGAACTATTAAATAAATATCAAATGTTGTACTTAGAAAATCAAAAGGAAAAGTTTTTATAAATAAAAAAAATTGGTGGTGGAATAAAAGTTAAAATATAAGAAATTGTGCTATAAAAATTAGTTTAAATTTAAAATCTTAGAGAACTGCAGAAAATATAAGTTGGCCCATAGAGAGTCTAAGAGAACATTCTTTGACGCTAAGGATTCTGCTCTTATTGATCTTTATAATAGATTAGATACTAAATAGGATAAAAAAATATATGTATAAGCTAGCCAAACAAAATTTAAAAAAAAAATAAAAATTTAGTGTAAGTAAAGTATATTAAAGATGGAAATCAAAAAGTATTTTGCTTATAGTAAGGTATTCAACATGAATGAGCTATTTTCATTAATTTTTTAATAAAATTTCTGTAAATACGATCCATCTTAGTGATCTTATTATTTTTTATAATAATAAAGCATTTTATTTTTACTTGCGCATTGGTTATAAAAAACTTTAGGAGGCTTTAAAGAAAATCAATGATAAAAAATCAGTAGAACCTAATGATATCCCAATTGAAGCGTGGAAATATTTAGGATATTTGGGAGTTTCTTGGTTTACTAAACTCCTTATTTTAAAAACTAAAAAGATGTCTGAGTGGAGGAAAAGTATTTTGATTCTCATTTTTAAGAATAAAAGAGATGCACAAGAATGTGCAAATTATGAAGGAATTAAGTTAATGTGCATACTTTAAAATTATGGGAGAGGGTAATTGAACATATGTTAAGATGTGATACAAAGATTTCTCATAATAAGTTTGGATTTATGTCGAGCAAAGTTTTCACATGAGATGTTTGATGGAGAAGTGCAGAGAAAGAATGATCTACATATGATTTTTATTGATTTAGAAAAATTTTAAAAACTTACTATAAGGTTCAAAGAGAAGTTCTTTGGAAAGTTTTAGAGAAGAAAGATGTTTATATGACTTATATTCAAGTCTAAAGATATGTATACTAGAGTTGTTATTTGTGTTCTAACGCTAGGAAGATTGACAAAGTATTTTTATGTATTTCTTATTTCAGTTTGATTACATCATGGATCGGCTTTAAGCCTATATCTTTTTTGCTTTAGTGTTGGATGCTCTGTTGGATGCTCTTACTGGACATATCTAATCATTAAAAGTGAACATTTTAGAATGTCTTGGGTCTATTGTGCAAGTTGATGATGATATAGATGCGGATGTTATTAGTAGAATTCAAGTTGGTTGGTTGAAGTGGAGGAATGCATCAGGTCTATTGTGTGATAGAAAAGTACCGCTTAGGCTTGAAGGAAAATTTTATAAGATGCTTATGAGATCTGCAATGATTTATGGTGCATAATATTAATTTTTAAAAGAGAAGCGTAAAATAAAGTTAAGTGTTGCTGACATGAGAATGCTTAGGTGGATGACTGGCTTGACAATTAGAGATAAAATGTGAAACAAATCTTTCCGTGAAAGGGTTGGTGTAGCTCCAATGGCTGACAAGATTTTAGAGTCGTCTTAGATGGTTTGGTCACATTAAATGTTGACCATCTAAGTAATCCAGTTAGGAGAGTAGGTGTTTTAGATTCAACTTATGTTAAGAAAGGCAAAGGATGGCTAAAGGATGGCCTAAAAAGACTTAGGCATATTGGATAAAAAATTATGTTAATTTATTAGAAATAAATGAAAATATGACACTCAATAGAACTCAATGGAGAAAAAGGACTAATGCAGCCGACCCCACTTAGCGAGATAAAGGCTTGTTGTTGTTGTATAAAAGGTTATGTTATTACATTTGTATCAATTAGAAATGCCACATAAGGAGAGGATGAAAATTCACTTGCAAGAAATAATAAATATCAATGGAGAGTTTGCACATATTTATCTTTTAATAAATAATAATTATTATGATAATAAAATAAATAAATATATAAAATGAATATATGCAAAAAAACAAAATAAAATTTTGATGATAGAAGTTTATGAAAAACATAACCTTAAAAAAAGGTATTCACCATAACCAGGTTCTATTTTACCATCTCTACTACCTTGAAGCACAGGCCACACCCTCGTCCCCAAAACAACCAATAGAAAAGAGTAATGATAATAATATTAATAACAACAAAGTTAGGCTCTTTGTAGAAAGATTATTGAAGAAAAGGGGGTATGACCCCCTTCAGATAATTAATAAAATTAGTTTCCTATGACTAACCCCTCAGTCATCCCAACACTCTTCCACATTTGCATAAGCCACTCCTAAGCCCCACCGTCGGCTCACAATTTCTCTTCCTCTATACTCTTCTCCCATTCATCCGACATAGGTATATAGAGTGGTCTTATCGGCTTGCAAAATGCTTGTAAGCATCTTTTTTTATGTGACTGGGAAACTGTATTGTTATGTTATAAGTTTTACCATGCAAAAAACTCTAGAACATCTGTCCACACCTTCCGTTGTGTGCTAATACGGATATAACCCAACCAGGTTTCTCTTTCTGATGTGGTGTATGGAAAAATATGAGTAGCTTTATCTTGTATACTTGGTGGTTAGGCTTGACATACTTCCTAGTACCCCTATGTGGAGGTGATGCAAAAACATTGCATAAATGCACTTTAAAGTTGAACTAAAATGCTTTTGGAACAAATAAAGCATGAAAAAAATTGAAAAGAATGGGTAAAATGCGAAGTTAAAATAAAAGATACTAAAAAAATGTGATGCAATTCATGTATAAAGAAAAAATAACCTAAAAATAGATTTACATGGACTTTTTTTTCTTTTCAGTGAACACAAGTAGAATCACTTAGTAGTTTCTTGGTATAATTTGGACTTGATACGTGACACAAATGTGCATACGCGTTTAAAACTCGTCTAAGCCCAACTTGAGCAAGTGTATGAACAAAAATAACATCATTTTGAGTACTCTTTAAAAAATCACTTGTGCTCACAAGTAAACCTCTAAACAAACTTATAAATGAAAAAAAATGAGCTCGTATGTGCGCATCAAAATGTGTATACGTGCGTAATAAAAATCATTCAAACAAGCAAAATGCAATCAATTTGCACCATGGAGAAGCTGCACAAGCATTCCACTGATATTGTAACTGCCAATAGACATTATGGTCTGAGTCCGTTATATAATAAAAAGAATAATTCAATAAAACTGACTCCTTGCACATGCTTCAACTTCTCACTCTTCTCCCAATCAGTAGGCTCACTCTCCACAAGCATGTTGACTATCTCAAAACCCTTTTTCCTCTCGTCTCAAGCCGATGTCCTGCATAGGTATGTAGAACAATCTTGTCATCTTGCATGAGTTCCATGTGCATCTTTCTTTCCATGGTGAGGAAATTATATCGTGTTTATTTTATTTTATTTTAATTAATTAATTTTTTTTTTTTTTTTGTTTAGGGGAATTTAAAGGGTCATTCATACATACCTTTTTTTTAATGTGGAGGACATAGAGACAACTCATCTTGGTACTCAAGACAATACCCATACACATTTTTCTTAATGCATTGTTGAAAAAAGTAGCTGTTATTGTTGGCTCAAAACAACCCATAGACCCCATTTTTAGTGTGATGTGTAGGTCCGGCATTCTTCTCACTACCCCTACTTGTTCTTGGTGTGTAATGATATAATTCACTTAAAAGATAGCTGTGTATTGTCTTATATAATTTTGTATATACATTTTTAAAATTTAAAAATATAAGGCGGAATCACTTAAATTTTGGCTTAAATTTTCTTAGCCACATTCTACAATTAAAATTTATATTTTGTTCATTTATTTTTCTTATTTTATTCGGGCATGATATCCTTCTAACTTTTCCTTACTCTTTGTGGAATTTTTTTCATTAGTTCCAAGGCACCTAAGAGTGAATAGATTTTTTGTTGGTTTTCTATAATAACGAGCTTATAGATTTCTAGCATATATATCTCTCTTTCTGTCACAGCTTTTAGTAGCTTCATTGAACTATGATAATCTTAGCTGTTGTTTTGTTTACAAGGTAATTTTGTAATTTAACTTGTACATTATATTTGTTTCTATCAAATTCTTTGTCCAAATCATAATTCTTATGTCTTCCATATCCTACATTGAAAGGGAACATCGGACGTCCGAGAAAACCCTGCGGGTTCATCTACAAGAAATCAAAGTTCAGGTTAGTGTTCAACGTTTCATTTAACTCCATTTCTGGCAGATCACCAAACAATAAGAATTACGTGCCCAACTTGATGATATTTTTTTAACACTTTATATTTCTTCAATTCTAGGATGGAAGAAACATGTTAGTTTAACATATTGTTTTCTTTTCTTTTTATTCTCAGGCACCCTGCAAAATAGTCGTACTCTGGTAAAGTTTCCCCTTATTAAATTCTGGCTTTGTTCTAGTTTTTAATAAATTTTGTGCTATGCTTTTTTTTTTTTTTTTTTTTTTTTTTTTTCATCTAGTTATGGTAATTTTCCTTGCTGTTCATAATGGATGGAACAGCATTTGACTATTTCCATACAAATTAATGGATCAATTATCATTCTTCTCATATCCTTACTTTTTTCAATCTTTGTCTTAATCAGTCTGAATTTTGCAGAAAATTTTATCTTATATCATCTTTTGCTTGTGTTTTTCTTTTGGGTCATTCATCTGTTGTCACCTTGTTCTATTGAAATCCATGTTTATTATTACAAAGAGTTTTCTAATTTTTAGATATACATCCATTAACTATATCAATCAATATTTTGTTCGGTGTATATATAGAAACTTTCAATTGAACGTGAACAATTATGAAGCACCTTCTCAAACAAACTTTCATGTCCTGGCTTTTTTGTAAACAGTTATTACATGGCCTGGCTTAAATTAAATTCTTAGTTGAAACATGCTAGCTTAAGATTGTATCAGATATATCTACATTATTTTAAACAAATATTTGTGCTTTTACCAATATGTGTATTCATGTATATATCAATCGCTACGTATTTTACATATGTATCAATAAATGTGAGCTTGCATTTGCTTTGGCTTAAAAATTTGTCTTAGAGGATTGAAAATCATTTGAACCGGACCAATTTTGACTTCAATTGAACTTCAAAAAAAATTAATGAGCCATTCCTGCCTTTAATCGAGATCAAATAAAGCCAATAGTGATGTCTAGTTTAGTTCAAGATCAAATCAAACGGCTTTGAGCCTATCCTTAATCGAGTTTAAATTGAGTAGAGACATCATTCACAATACTATTCTTAGCATGAGCTTCGATGAGCCCATGCAAAATGTAAAACAAGAAGTTTCCAAAACATGCTGACGTGAATTTATGTAGCACATATTGAATTTTAATTTGCAGTAAGCATTACTTTGTTAAAAGAGGTTTATCAATATTCTTATGATCAGGCTGCCTACTTATCTTTAATGACTGAAAAAATTAGTGAGATTTAAAGAGGCACCTTTCACCTGTGATCCCATATATATATATATATACGTACTCAGATCAGTTGGTCGGGCATCTGCTTGTCAGTTGTACGTTTCCTCTGGTCTGGGGTTCGATTCCCCCCAAGTGTAGGGTGTGGTACTCAAATTCTTAGGCGCATGAGAGATGACCGGGGCTCGTATAATAACCTCCGGTCATTTCTTTGGGGAATATATATAGATAGATAGATAGATGGATGGATAGATAGATAGATGGATGGATGGATAGATAGATGGATGGATGGATAGATAGATAGATATTTTTGACACTTCATTGGTTTTGATCTAGACTGCTGATTTGGAGCCCAAAGTTGCTAAGCTTGTGGAGCTTGGATTTGATCCAGAGGCGGCTAAGCAGGCTCTCAGGCTCTTCAATGGCAATGAAGAGCAAGCAGCTGCATATCTCTTCGGAGGTTAAGCTCTAACCATACAAAACTTCGTGCACGAATTGTTCACCGAATTCATCTCATTGGTGGCCCACATTTATTTGTTAAATTAATTGCATGAAGTTCTCCATTACTAAAACACTTAACCAGACTAGTTTTGATAAATCTTTTTACGTTTCTGTTGTTTTTAATATATATTATTTATGTACGCACACTTCATTGTTGTCTCCATTGTAATAAAGGCAGATCCTAACTTTATTGTTGCATGTTTTACAAAGAGTGGAATAGAGTCTTTTTTTTATGGGATATTTACACACATATCATACCATTTTTATGTATTTACACATGTAACATCTAAAGGTTGATATTTACATTTATAATGTTTTGGTATTTAGTTTTAAAAAAAATTCTTATGGCTATCAAATTAGCATATTTTATTGCATTATGTTTGGCAATAGTATAGTCTTTCAAGCCACTAATATATTTATTTTGCTGGCTATTATCAAATAGTTCAGCTCAAGTATTGAGCAAAATACTTTTGAATCTTATTAAAAAAAAATGTTATTTTTCAGTTAGAATGTTTAGCATGATAAAATGATTGAAGCTTTTAAGGGTTTTTGAACAACTTATGGATCAATCAAGAATCACAAGTTAGAAGACATAAAAGGTAAATACATATTTTTCTTTAATTTCCATAAATAAAATAATCAAAATCGAATAAAAAGGGAGGTTCAAATTTCTCTTCTGGGATTAATGAAAAAAATGAAAAGGTAGCCTCATGATGTGATAAATGTTTTTTTTTTTTTTTGTCCTAAGATTAAACATTATTAAACAAAGAGAACGGGTCAACATTATTAAACCAAGAGAAAGGGAAGATTTAATTTCTCTCTCGATGTGTTTGGTGTGGTGGTTTTTTCAAATTGTTATAAAGTTGCTTCTTAGAGAAGCAGTTTTTTAGGAGCTGTCAGGAAGTTGTTGATGAAGAAGCATGTGTCTGCTTGGGAGATCTGTTGTGTTTTTGTTAGTTTTGATGAGAAAGATTGTTATGTCTTTATATATGTAATATATTGAAATAAGTGCAGTTTTGATAATATTTAAAATTAAATAACAGAAAAATATAGTGCTAAAAAAACTAACAGTCCAATCTAAAATACTTTAATATATAAAATTTGAATTAGTTATTTGAAGCAAATAACTACAATAATAAATACAACAATGGTAATCAACAAGCTTAGAATGATGTTTGTCTTGAGATTCGGATGAGCAAGTCCTTGCGACAATATCCTCTCCATCTCTACATCTCTCCTCAACTGATCACGGTTTGCCCAATGAAAGTAACTGCAATGTGCAGGTGTCATGTTTTTGGGACAAGAATAAAATCTTCTCTCGTAGCTATCGTCCCTCTTGGATCGGTACTAAACGCACCTATCATCACAATAACAGAGTGGAACTTTTGAAGTGCTTGATTATAGCTCTAATTCAAAATTTAAGTTGCTATAACATTCAAGAAATTCTAAAAAAATAAATAAGTTGCCTTAATATTAATAATTAAAGTTAATCAGTGCACAAAAAAAAGGCACAACACAGGTTGTTATATATATTTTGAAAAAATACATCCAGAGAAATCATAGAGATGAAATATGAATCAAAAATTACAAATAAGTAGGTAATGCTATATAAGTAAGGTCGTTGCATTCACTAAAGTATCAGTAATCTCCTCTCAACTGCAACATCTTCTCGTCATCTTCTCCCTTAGAAGTGTTGTACTTGTTTGTCCTGCATTCCTCTTCTTGCACCGAAGGTCCGACTTGATGTTGGTTATCTTCCTTAGGCATGTAGGTAGGATCATCATCTAGGACTCTGGAATCGATTTCATCTCGAGATGCATGCCTCTGTATAAAATTATAGAGCGGAATTGCAACAACTATCTTCACCTATTTTTTGAAAGAATATGTAAGCATATCTCAGAGTTTGACTCACTTCTTTTTCCATGAACCAAATGCTCACTCGATGACACGGCGTAATGACGAGTGTCTTTTGTTGAAGAGTTCATTCCTCTCATTAATCACTTGGTTGATGCGCTTAGTTTGACCCGCTTCTTCTTCCATAAACCAAATGCTTGTTTAATGACACTGCATAATGATGAGTGTCTTTTGTTGAAGAACTCATTCCTACCATTAATCACTTCGTTGATGCACTCAAAATTAGGCAGGTTATATCTCGTGTCGAGAAATGACATCAAAAAACTCTGTTGCAGTGGTTATCCCGAATATACAAGATAATACTTTTCTAGATAATGACAACATTAGTGGGTTAATTTAAATGAAAATATAATAGTGATAAATTACTTAAATGCACCAACCTTACGAAGGCATAGAGAATTTGTATTCAAGTAGGGTTGTAAACTTAAATATTTTGCAGTCGTTTGCACTGTTTTCCCAACCAACCATCTTGAATGTAAAATGCATATTGAAATCACATAGTGTTAATATATTTTGTGTAGCGGCTCCAAACTTATCGATATAGACTATCTTTTCGCAGACCTTATTATAAAAAATAACACGTTGTAGGCTATTTATAAATTTTCTTTAATTTATTGAAGTACAAATAGAAAGTGAGATCAATACTTTGAAAAATTACATGTAGTTATGATAGCAACGGATTTCCTGAGGTGTTTGAGTAAAATATGGGTCTAGTGGTTTGAAGATGTTTGTAGCCATTTTACCCAATGAGTTAACCCTAACGTAGAAATACCTACTGATCATCTTCATAGAGTGTTGGAAATGCTCAGAAACAGCATGAATGGACTCATTGTGGGACATAATGAAGAGTGTGATAGTTAGGACTTCTCGGGATGTAAATTGCAATAATCCATGCAAACCATATTTAGATTGTAATTCATCTAATAAATCACTAAAAATATCTTTAACATTCGGAACAAGATGTGAATCTGGCCTGTATGAGCTTCCATTAGTTCACCAACCCATTTGTCACTCACAAATAACGATGACACAAGATGTCTTAAAAATATGTCTTCGGTAGTACTCATGAATCTGACAAACTGTGTTGGTAATGACTGTCATTTGTTCAACTATCTTTACAATCTCCTCTTCATTTGGTGGCTCCATTTGTATGAAAGAATAATATTAAGCTTATTTCAAAAGTTATTCTCGATGCAGATAAATGCTTAACTTGTGTGCAATGAAAGTAGTTTAACTATAAAAATCCATAAATAATGAAACTTCAGAAAAAATACACACAAGTCATAGTTTATAATATAAATGTCAAATACTATAAATAGTCACTCTACTATAGTAGCAACAAGTAAAAAAAATGTGCATGTCATCCAACTAGTTTTACCTCTTTAAAAATAACGAAGGTAAGGAATCCTCCATTTAGGGAGCAGCATGAAAAAATTCTCTTGCTTGTTTCGACCATCTAGAAGTTTTGCGGCAAATAAGTAGAGGGGTATGTCATCAAAAATTTATGGAATTGAGTTGAGTAGCTTGACAACATCATTGTTGGGTATGCATAGAGAGTGGTGCGGGCACTTGAAGTAATACTGGTGCAATTTGTCACCAACTATAACAAACTCTAGTTTTCTTTTTCCCTTTTTTTGATATCCAAGTTAAGGGTTAGCTCTTCTGTTATAGCCCTGTCGGCACTATTTTTGGTGTGTGGTTTGCCCGTAAGAAGCTGTCGGTCATCGGAATTGAAATCCCGATGCCCGCTTCGGAATGACGTTTTAAAAATTTTAGTTTTGAAAAAGATGAAGTAAAACTGATCCCATAATTTTCATAGTTTAGATGAAGGAGCGCTTTACCTCAAATCCTGTATCTATCCCGAAGGGTGAACACAAGAGTTGAGGGTGAGGCTCGATCAAATAAACTAGAGAAAGTTATGACA